>NW_026606875.1:597500-650000 GCF_029890125.1 Rhinichthys klamathensis goyatoka
CGAGTGAGTGAGTGAGTGAGTGAGTGAGTGAGTGAGTGAGCGAGTGAGTGAGTGTGTGAGTGTGTGAGTGTGTGAGTGAGTGTGTGAGTGAGTGTGTGAGTGAGTGAGTGAGTGTGTGAGTGAGTGAGTGAGTGAGTGAGTGTGTGAGTGTGTGAGTGTGTGAGCGAGTGAGTGAGTGAGTGAGTGAGTGAGTGAGTGAGTGAGTGAGTGAGTGAGTGAGTGAGTGAGTGAGTGAGTGTGTGTGCGTTAAGTTTAAGTTGTTCATGTAATATTCAAATTTATTTTATTGCAACTTTATTTCAATTAAATGTTTTTACTAGTTCCAGTTTTACTTAACATCTACAAAAATGTTTTTTTATGTGTGTGTGTGTGTGTTTTTCAGGGTCCAAACGGAGACTTCGGGCTCACTGGGATTCCTGGACCCAAAGGGCCGGCCGGTGTTCTGGTGCGTCTCGTCTCGTCTGTCTTATAATGACGTAAGCGAGTCTTCTCATCTAACGCATGTGTTGGTGTGTGTTTCAGGGTTTCTCTGGTCCGGTCGGTCCGCTGGGAATGATCGGTCCGGTGGGAAAGCCTGTAAGTATTCTGATGAAATATGAATACTATGATATATGAAATATGATAACTTAGACAGTTTCCTCTGATGACAGATCTCTGTACACTTTAATATGGACTCGTGTGTTTTCTGTAAAGCTGCTTTGGAATGATGTGTGTTGTGAAAAGCGCTAAACAAATAAATGTGAATTGAATTGAATTGAATTGAATAGATGATAAATGATGTTTTGCTGGTGTCTCAGGGTGCCAGAGGGCCGAAAGGAAGCCGTGGAGAGATGGTAAGATATGATTTATATATCACAGCACTGTTTATTCTCATGCCAGATCAGAAATCAGGATCTTTCCGCTCATTTAATGAATATCTGCATGTTCAGACGGACTTGTGTAACAGCCTCCAGAACACTAGTGAGGGCGCCAGCGCTCCATCTCACACACACACACACACACACACACACACACACACACACACACACACACACACACACACACACACACACACACACACTCACACACACTCACTCACTCACTCACTCACTCACTCACTCACTCACTCACTCACTCACTCACTCACTCACACACACACACACACACACACACACACACACACACACACACACACACACACTCACTCACACACACACTCACTCACTCACTCACACTCACTCACTCACTCACTCACTCACTCACTCACTCACTCACTCACACTCACTCACTCACACACACACACACACACACACACACACACACACACACACACACACACACATAAGCTGGAGCTGCTCATACATATAATGTGCTCATTAATCATGGCATATTATTTTTAGTGCTGGGCAACGATTAATCACATCCAAAATAAATGTTTGTGTTTACATAATATATGTGTGTGTACTGTGTATAATTATTTTGTATATATAAATACACACACATATGCATGTATTTATTTAATAAATATTTGCATATGCATACTTTATTTATATTATACATAAATATAAATATTTTATGTTGAATAACACATTTTTCTTTAATACGTACATGCTTTGTTTGTGTATTTATATATACAAAATAATTGTACACACACGTATATTATGTAAACACACATTTTTATTTAGGATGTGATTAATCATCGTTTCCCATCACTAATTATGTTATCAAGTCATAATCTGATACTGATTGATTTATGACTCATAAGCATAAGTCTGAAAGTCTGTGGGTTTAAACTCCAGAATGGTTGATTTCATAATTCAGACTAAAGCTCTAGGTAATAATTAGCTTGTAATGTGTGTATTTCTCTGCACAGGGGCCTCAGGGGCCACAGGGCAGGCCAGGGCCGCAGGTACATCACACTCATCATTGCTTATTCATAAGAATCTTTGACTTTTGTTCATGCACTTTCCCAAGTATCATAATTAGGCTACAGACATGGATTAGGGTCAGTCTGTCATTAGTAGGGTCGGGCATCGTTTGAATTTGAACTGCTTATCGATTCCTAATTTTGATTCCAATAAGGTAAAAAAAAAAAAAAAGCAAACGTTCCCTGGTGCTATTCCAGAAAACAATTCCTCCACAGTCCAGAACAAACCGAGTCTAAAGTCAGTGGCGCGTTATTCAGATGCAATTAAAAGGGTTCGTTCACCCAAAAATGAAAATGATGTCATTAATGACTCTCCCTCATGTCGCTCCAAGCCCGTCAGACCTCCGTTCATCTTCAGAACACAGTTTAAGATATTTTAGATTTAGTCCGAGAGCTTTCTGTCCCTCCATTGTAAATGTGTGTACGGTATACTGTCCTTGTCCAGAAAGGGAATAAAGACATCATCAAAGTAGTCCATGTGACATCAGTGGGTTAGTTAGAGTGTGTTGAAGCATCGAAAATACATTTTGCTCCAAAAATAACAGATTTTTAACTAAAAGGAAACGTTCAAATGGCTTAAAACAGACGCGATAGCTGATTGGAACGAGTGATGTTCGACGGCGGCATCCATCTCTGTAATGTAGGCTACAAAATCTGCTTCAAAACCCCAGCGCTGTCGTCATCGTGTAAAGCCCGGCCCGACGCTTCTGATTGGTGCCGCGATTTCGGCGGATTGGAAATGGGCTTGAATGAGCTCTTTGCCAGACTAACTTTCAGAGCAAATCTAATACGCCTGTTTAACCGAAGCTAATGTGTGTGTGTTTCTCCATCCCCATACAACGCCACTTCTCTGTGTTTTACGGCCCTGACGAGAACACCGGTCTCCTCGGCTGTGAACGCTCCTGGTGTGCGCCTGCTAATCCGCCGCTATAATAGCGATCCACCATGGAACAAGCGCGCCGGCTCTTATAGGGAATGAGAGATGACGCTCTGATTGGTTTATTGCACGTTACGCCCAAACCACACCTATGAGTAATGTAGCGACTTCAGACCAACCCGTTGTAGAGTAGCGTCGGGCGCAAGAGTCGTTTATCCCGCCGGGAAAATAGCAACAGCGCGAGATCCACCCACAAAGTTACTCGCGTTTCACGCTTGATACTTGCGCTTCAGATCATTAAAATAGGGCCTTAGTCTTATTGCTAAAGCTGTGTCTGAATATCATGAGCAGAAATCATCAGCTGAAGAACACTTACACACACAGCGTTTGCCTGAGGTTTAAACACACCAGAGAAGAACAACTAGCCCAACTAATACACACTTCAGCATTATTACACACAATAAACACTCAGTTATTACACAAGAACACATAAAACATTAGCAATCGCCACAAATAGACACAACTGAACACAGATACGATTGAAATAAACAGTGTTTTAAGATTTTCAGGTTCAGAAACTAAAATAAGTGCACTTTATAAAGAACTATACATTACAAATATAGTTATAAAGTTATTCAGTGTAGAGCGAGTGAGTGTTCTCTGTCTTGTGTTGTGTGATCAGTGTTATTATAGAGACGGCGGGAATATGAGCGCTGTCACTTTAAGAGCTGCACGGGTCCAACACACTGATACACACAGTCTCGCGCTCCAATGATTTACACTCATGTTGAAAGGAATCGATAAGTTTTAATTTTATAACAAGTATCCGATTCCAGACCTCAAGTATTCGATCCCCAACCCTAGTCATAAGATATGAATGTTATGTATGTTTATGAAGTCTAAGAGGATTGTGAGACTAATTTTCTGTGGTTTTTGACAGGGACCTCCAGGTTCTCCCGGCCCGTCGGTAAGACAACAATTCATGTGACTGTGTAATTGTGCACTAGCTCAACATACATGCATTCACTTAGACACTTTTATCTAATGGTTTCAAATAAAATGATGTTCTTTTGTCTTGATAGTATTTCTGTCTGGCTTTCCAGTACAAAGCACCTACTGTTTAAACTACACCCATCTAATCTGACCTGAACTCTGTAGTCTTCAAGAACACACACACACTACTGCAATAGAACAGACGTTTCGGTTACACTTTATAGTGTCATTGTTACAGTGTAATTATATATTTAAGTACAGAGTAATATTAATAAACTACATGTATTTACTATAGGGTTTGGGTTTGGTTGAGGGTTGGTTGCATGTAATTATGCATAATTTACTGTTATTACTACGGTAAGTACATTTAACATGTGCATTGTAAAATAAAGTGTTACCGAAGTTTCTTTGAGGTTGTTTGTTCGACTTCTGTGTGGTTCTCATAGTTTTCTCGTCCCGCAGAGACGCATTAATATGAACGTTCAAGCCCTGATGGAGTCCAATGATCATCTTCAGCTGGAGGTGAAGATCTGAGACCGCTTTCTGGAGTTTAACTAATGAACAACTAGACTCTGATTTCTGATTGATGGATGGATGAGTACATGAGTGGATGGATAGATTGATTGGTGGATTGATGGATGGATGGATGGATAGATGAGTGGATGGATGGATGAGTGGATGGATGGATGAGTGGATGGACTCATCCACCGATTGATTGGTGGCTTGATTGACGGATTGATGGATGGATGAGTGGATGGATGGATTGATTGGTGGATTGATTGATGGATGGATGGATGGATGGATGGATGAGTGGATGGATGGATGAGTGGATGGATGGATGGATGGATGGATGGATGGATAGATTGATGGATGGATGAGTGGATGGATGGATGGATGAGTGGATGGATGGATGGATGAGTGGAATGCACTTTCTGTAAAGCTGCTTTGAAACAATATGTATTGTGAAAAGCGCTATACAAATAAATTTGAATTGAAATTTGAATTGAATGAGTGGATGGATGGATGAGTGGATGGATGGATGGATGAGTGGATGGATGGATGAGTGGATGGATGGATGAGTGGATGGATGGATGGATGAGTGGATGGATGGATGGATGGATGAGTGGATGGATGGATTGATTGGTGGATTGATTGATGGATTGATGGATGGATGGATGGATGAGTGGATGGATGGATGAGTGGATGGATGGATGAGTGGATGGATGAGTGGATGGATGGATGGATGGATGGATAGATAGATGGATGGATGAGTGGATGGATGGATGGATGGATGGATGGATGGATGGATGGATGAGTGGATGGATGGATGAGTGGATGGATGGATGGATGGATGAGTGGATGGATGGATGAGTGGATGGATGGATGAGTGGATGGATGAGTGGATGGATGGATTGATTGGTGGATTGATTGATGGATGGATGGATGGATGGATGGATGGATGGATCGATTGATTGGTGGATTGATTGACGGATTGATGGATGGATGGATGAGTGGATGGATGAGTGGATGGATGGATGGATGAGTGGATGGATGGATGGATGGATGGATGGATGAGTGGATGGATGGATGAGTGGATGAATGGATGAGTGGATGGATGGATGGATGGATGAGTGGATGGATGGATGGATGGATGAGTGGATGGATGGGTGGATGGATGAGTGGATGGATGAGTGGATGGATGAGTGGATGGATGAGTGGATGGATGGATTGATTGATGTATTGATGGATGGATGGATGGATCGATTGATTGGTGGATTGATTGACGGATTGATGGATGGATGAGTGGATGGATGGAGGAGTGTATGGATGGATGGATGGATGAGTGGATGGATGGATGAGTGGATGGATTGATTGGTGGATTGATGGATTGATGGATTGATGGATTGACGGATGGATGGATGGATGAGTGGATGGATGGATGAGTGGATGGATGGATGAGTGGATGGATGAGTGGATGGATGGATTGATTGATGGATGAGTGGATGGATGAGTGGATAGATAGATAGATAGATAGATAGATAGATAGATAGATAGATAGATAGATAGATAGATAGATAGATAGATAGATAGATAGATAGATAGATAGATGGTAATATGCTGTAAAATATGATTCCAAACATTTGACTGGTAGTGTATTAATAACTGTGGACTAATTTAAATATTGTAAGTAGAGATGCACAGATGTATCGATTGTTTCCGCTATAGACCTCTTGTTTAAGAACAGCCGATGGTCAGGGCTGATTATATCCTGTCAATCAAACGGGTGCAGAAAGACGACTCTGCCTCTGAAGTCTCGGCTCTTCTCCTCAGAGTTTCCAGAACACAGACGCGTCTCCGTCCGAGCAGAACGCGGAGATCTTACGAACGCTGAAGTATCTGAGCGGCGTCGTGGACAGCATGAAGACACCGCTGGGCTCGAGAGACAACCCTGTGCGCTTCTGCAGAGACTTGCTGGACTGCCAGAGCCCGATGAGCGACGGTGAGCCTGCTCTTCATCAGCTCAACGCTAGCCTTCATCATGCATGAGTGTCGAGGACTGTTGGCAAGGTCTCGGCTTTAAGAGTCTGAACAGGGTTTAGTGTATCTAACACTCCTGAGAGTCTGTGGGTCTTTTGTCTGCGAGTAGGTATTGTGCATATTCTGTATTAATAGTTATTTACGTTTATTATATTTTAATATTTCATTGTTAAAGTGTAATTTATTCCAGTGATCAAAGCTGTATTTTCAGCATCATTACTCCAGTCTTCAGTGTCACATGATCCTTCAGAAATCACTCTAATATGAGGATCCGAATTATGTAAAATCTGATTCCAAACATTTGACTGGTATTGTATTCATAATTCTGAACTAATTTAAATACTTTGAAGTAGAGATGCACAGATGTATCGGCCGATAAAATACATTATTTTCGCTATCGGCCGATTGTTTAAAAAAACAGCCGACGATCAGGGCAGATTATACATTATCCTGTCAATCAAAACATGTCCGACTGCAGCTCATACTGTGTGTGATGAGAATCTCTCGTGTTGAATTTAGGGCAAGTCTACGCAACAATAAGGCTTTAACAGTTGAAGAATAGCGACGCTAATGCAGTCTTTATTTGACCCTATGAATCACCTGTAGTTCAGGGTCGCCAGATCTGCAGTTTTTCCCACATCAGACATTATCAATAATCACAGAGTGCTATTACTTCTGATAAGAAACAAAGTATCAGCGTTCAAATTCTATACATTTGAATAAAATTCAAACAATAAATGGCGTTTTGACGCTCTTAAATGTGACGTGACAGATCGCTGTATAGTTTGCAGCATTATTTGGGAGAGATTTTTTTTTTTCCTTAAGAAAAATGAAACTATTGTTATCGGCTGATATCGTTCTGAACGATCGGCTATCGGTGTCGGCGGAGAAATGTAGTGTCAGTGCATCTCTACTTTTAAGTCATCTTGTGGAATGACTGCATTAAATCATCAACTTTGTTTTGGTGTGTGTGTGTGTGTGTGTGTGTATCAGGACTGTTCTGGGTCGATCCGAATTTGGGCTGCACGTCTGACTCGATCCAGGTGTTCTGTAACTTCAGCTCAGGAGGACAGACCTGTCTGAACCCCGTCTCCACTGATAAGGTACTGTCATACTCAAATATGATATTAAAATAACACTGATAAGAATCAATTAACTTCTGGTGCTGTTTTTAAATTTTACGTTTTTACTCTGAAACTGTGAGAAAATCAAAGGCATGAATCTAAACAAGTCGTGTTCCAAATTTGAGGTTTTTTAGTTTTGTTTCAAGGCTGATATCTCAGTAGACGAGCGTTCAGTGAGAGTGTGTTCGGCTGCAGTACCAAACGCTTCCACTAGAGGAAACTCTCCATTCATTTCCAATGCGTCATTTCTGACCGCGAGAAACACAAGTGTTTTCAGGACCATTTAAACTTTTCCAATCACGTCCATGATTTGTGTGTGTGTGTGTTCACATACTAAGTGCCAAAACCTTGAAATAAAAAATTCTGAAAAATCAAAACGTACAACTTTTTCAGGCAAAAATGACCGAACAGCACCATAGAGTTAAAATACATTTATTTTAATTTGAACTCACACTTTAATTCGGGTCATTTAATGACATAATTTCCATGAAGCTCTGATTAAACTCACTAAAGTTTTACTGTTTCTGCATCTGAATCTGAACATGACTGTGCGAAAGTGTTTCTCTCTCTCTCTGTCTTCATACACTTACGAACAAAATCAAGCAAAGTTTCCTCGTTATCTAAACACTGAGAAGCGTTTGATGAAACTCAAGATCGTATTTCCTCTGAAAGGACAATCTGATTTTAATTTAAAGCTGATTTTCCTGTAAGCCGGATCATTTGTCAGCTTAGACCGTAAACATACAGTTGCCAGAACGCAGAATGTTGATTGCATAAACACTAAGAAGCGTGTGTGTGTGTGTGTGTGTGTGTTTCCGAAGTGACGCTGTTTGTCTTCACAGGCTGTGTTTGATGTGGGGAAAGTCCAGATGAAGTTCCTACACTTGTTGAGTGTGTCGGTCACTCAGAGCGTATCCCTCCACTGTTTCAACGACCCGGCGGATCCGGACGGCCGCGCGCCGAGGGCTTTGCGTTTCCAGGGCTGGAGCGGTCAGGTGTTCGAGGAAAACTCACCTCTGAGTCCTGAAGTGCTTCTGGACAACTGTGAGGTGATGTGAATCTGGATTAAAGATGTGAATCAGGACCGGGTTTAGTCTACACTTGACGTGACGGTGTTGTACATTCATAGAATTAATCTATTCTTTAATATCATTTCTCTCATTGACACTGCAGCCTCTAGCATCTGTCGCTAGAGCGCCTATTGAGATCAGAGGAGTGAGGTTTACTCGCTCAGCAACTGCTAGCTGGCCTCCGTTACACTTGCCTAATGCCAAACAGTATTCAATGCGAGTTGTTCAATTCTGGGATCAAATACTCGAAGTCACGAATCGGATACTTGTTATATAATTGAAATTTCGATTCCTATTATCAATTCTTTTGTGAGAATTTCAACATGAGTGTAAATCATTGGAGCGCGAGACTGTGTGTATCAGTGTGTTGGACCCGTGCAGCTCTTAAAGTGACAGCGCTCATATTCCCGCCGTCTCTATAATAAAACTAATCACACAACACAAGACAGAGAACACTCACTCGCTCTACACTGAATAACTTTATAACTATATTTGTAATGTATAGTTATTTATAAAGTGCAGTTATTTTAGTTTCTGAACCTGAACCTTTCAATCGTATCTGTGTTCAGTTGTGTCTATTTGTTGCGATTGCAAATTTACTTGTTTACGAGTGTTAGGCTAGTTTTTTTTTTTGTATTTTTAAACCTTGTGTACCGTATTTTCCGCACTATAAGGCGCACTTAAAAGCCTTTAATTTTCTCAAAAAACGACAGTGCGCCTTATAATGCGGAGCGCCTTGTATATGGATGGTGAACACACGTTCACCAAGACGGGGAGACCGCGCCGGGCGACTTACGCCTCTATCTGCCAATGGATCGTGGATGCCTGGGCTGATATATCAGTCTTAACTGTGATCTGAGCTTTCACGAAGGCAGGAATAATCTCTTTATTCAGCCGGCTCACATACCCGTATTTACTTCCTGTTTTCGGCCGAAGTCCACAGTAGTTGATTGTCGAGTTGGCGCGCGCGCGATCAAACCTCCTCTGTGTGTTCAACATCTGATTCGGATGAACTATCCATTTGAGCTGATATTCTCCGAACACCACACAGCACCGTCATCGGCTGACAGCTGACAGTCTGAGTCTCCACTGTTGCTTAGTTACCAATGATCGCGCGGGCGCACTCGACAGTCGACTACTGTGGACTTCGACCGAAAACAGGAAGAAAATACAGGTATGTGAGCTGGCTGAATAAACATCATTTTTATTCGTATCTTTCACATTTACTGCAGTCAGATTCACCGTGTTCACTCATGGCTGTGCACTTGTAATGACACATTAAGGTTGTTAAGAGGCTAAAAGCAGGTTTAAAACTTTTCCCATTGAAGTCAACAGGGTGCAAATTTTAAAAATAGGATAACACGGTGTAGGCAACACCGGTTTTTGTCGTTGTTCTCTGTACTGACAGCACTCCAAATTTACAAAAAAATGAGCTCAATGTTAAAATTGACCGAAGTTTTCCTTTAACGTTTGAACAACGTTACCATGGGAGTGAACGGAGTTGTCAGAACGCTTAATAAAGTTTGACTTTATCGGACTGTTTTGTTGACATTTGTTGACATCTAGTGGATGCATAACGCAAACCCAGTCAAACGTTTGACTGCAGTATCTTATGCGCCTTATAATCCGGTGCGCCGTATAGTGCGGAAAATACGGTAACTGTTCTTTAGCCTCTTGTTTAGCAATAAGACTAAGGGCCCTATTTTAACGGTCTAAGCGCATGGTATAAAGAGCCAAGTTCACTTATGGCGTGTCCGAATCCACTTTTGCTAGTTTAACGACGGGACAAATGGTCGGTGGTCCCGGCGCATGGTCTAAAAGTGTCGTCTCTATTCTCTTAATGAGTAATGGGTGTGTTTTGGGATTTACGTGCGTTAAACCAATTAGAGTCTCGTCTCCCATTCGGATTCGCTATTTACATGAACACCGAACGCTTCTCCAGAGCGCACACGGATCTGCTCGTGCGTGAGGTAAAAGTGCGCAAGTAGACCGTCTACGGGACAAGCCGGATTCCACCATATCTTTATGTACACAATAATAATCTTTTACATTGTAATGCTTTTATTTTTCATATTTGGCATGTTTGTGTGCTGCTGCGTCCCTGTGTGTGTAATAAGCAGAGTGTGTGTGTGTGTAATAAGCAGAGTGTGTGTGTGTGTAATAAGCAGAGTGTGTGTGTGTGTGTAATAAGCATAGTGTGTGTGTGTGTGTGTGTAATAAGCAGAGTGTGTGTGTGTGTCTAATAAGCAGAGTGTGTGTGTGTAATAAGCAGAGTGTGTGTGTGTAATAAGCAGAGTGTGTGTGTGTGTGTAATAAGCAGAGTGTGTGTGTGTAATAAGCAGAGTGTGTGTGTGTGTGTGTGTGTGTGTGTGTAATAAGCAGAGTGTGTGTGTGTAATAAGCAGAGTGTGTGTGTGTAATAAGCAGAGTGTGTGTGTGTAATACGCAGAGTGTGTGTTATATAAGCAGGCTTGTGCAAAATTCTGAATTTCAGAATTGGCCTCCATTCAATTCATGAATTGGAATTTGAATTGAATTGACTCCGCCCCACAGGAAGTTGAATTGGAATTGGAATGACAGGAAGTGGAATTAAATTCATGGCAATTCAAAGAAATTCCACACAGTCACACAACAGAAGGAATGTGTTGAATCTCACAAACATTCAGTGTTAGGAAGGTTACTTTGGAAATGTAATTGCTCACTGTTATAAGTTACCCATTATAAATGTGGTTTGGATTATTTTATTTGGATTACTTTATCAATGTAAAGCAATTTCCTTTTAATTTGAGTAGTAACTAATTGACTTACACATTTTACCTCAGTAATACAACTAAATACAATTACATTAATTTTGTAATTTAATAACATCATTTAATTACACGTACCTGTAACTAGTCAATCCTCAACCCTGCATACATTTTGTTCTAAAATATATACGGTATATATAAAAACAAATGTCCACCTCAAATTTTTTTTTTTCTACAAATTTACTAAAGTAATTCTGGGAAATGGAGTCATGTTCCATCATGTTCCACAAAATTACAATTACAATAAATCGAACTTAATTATTTGTTCTGTGACTCGAGCTTTTAACATTCATTGCAGGGGGAAAACATTTGCTGTTAATGTAATCTGTACATATTAGTTCAAACTAATATAATTTATAGAATATGTAATGCAATATCTGACAAATACTGTAAAGCTTCATTGTTAAACACGTCACTTAAAATATGTAAATTTCTTTGAATTTTTTTTGAATTGCAATTCTGCTTCCTTTAATTCAAATTCGAATTGTAATTCTAGATCCTGTTTTTGACATCAATTCAAATTCAATTCAAATTCAAGAATTGAATTGGAATTCAGGAGTCATTCTCAATTCAATTCTGAATTGTGCACAAGCCTGGTAATAAGCAGAGTGTAACGCGCGTTGTGGACCCGCTTATAGGCGCACATTACTAACGCGCTCTTTAAATAAATAAAAAAATACTGCGCCATTGACTTTAGAGCCGGTTCAGTTGGTCAACGGCTCAGTCTATTTCAGTTCTCCAACAACGCGCCTGAACACACACTCGTTCTCAGACCGGCAGCTCATGGGCGCACAAATGGGCGCAAATGCATTTGCTATTTAAACAACGTGGCGAAGGACGTGAAAATGAAAATTGCGTCGGGCTGAAACTAGCAAAACACACTTGCGTTGCGCCTGGTGCTGCATTGCGCCGCGTGTAAGATAGAGCCCTAAATGTGAATGATATCCAAGTTTTGTTTTACCTTATTGGAATCGGAATCGTTAAAACTCACACGATACCCAACCCTAAACGCAGTCACTCCTACTAGCCACTCTGGCGGTTGAAATATACATATACAAAATCACAGTTAGGTTAAATTGTATTAATTTAAATAATGTAATAATTAAAGGTAGAGATTTTTTTATCGTCAAACTGCTAACCTTTTCATTCTTATCGTGAAGTGTTACCAACTTTTAATATACACTGATTTAAAGGGATAGTTCCCCCAAACATGTAAACTCTGTCAGTAATGACTCTCCCTCATGTTGTTCAACCCCGTCAGACTTTCGTTCATCTTCGGGACACAAATGAAGATATTTCTGATTAAATCTGAGAGCTGGATCACTCCTCCATAGGCTTCTAAGAGATTGAAACTTGCCGGCCCAGAAAGTTATTAAAGACATCGTTAGAATAGTCCGAGTGACGACAGCGGCTCAACCTTAAGATTATCAAGCGACGAGAATACTTTCTGTGCGCAAAAACAAACAAAAATAACGACTTTATTCAACTCTTCATGTTCTTCTGTGTGGGCCTCGAGTGAGTTCATGTAGTGTAACAGCGCAGCGCTTCTGTGTTGTATGTCAGAACGTAGGCTCACTTACGATGTCTTTAATAACTTTCTGGGCCGGCAAGTTTCAATCTCTTAGAAGCCTATGGAGGAGTGATCCAGCTCTCAGATTTACTCAGAAATATCTTCATTTGTGTCCCGAAGATGAACGAAAGTCTTACGGGGTTGAACAACATGAGGGAGAGTCATTACTGACAGAGTTTACATGTTTGGGGGAACTATCCCTTTAACTTATCTGTGTTGTTGTTGTTGTTTTGATTCAAAGTGATTTATTTTCCCTTGTAAAATCTGATAATCTTGACGTTTCTCCCGACAGATCCGTGACGGCGGCTGGCACCAGTCCCGATTCCTGTTTCAAACGCAGGACACGCATCATCTTCCCATCGTGGACATTCAAGGTCTCATTCCCTCGAGTCCAGGAGACCAGCGGCGGCTGGAAGTGGGTCCGGTTTGCTTCCTGTGAAACCACTGAAGGACTTCGTCTCCGAGCGGACCGAGCGACTGAAGAACTAACGAGACTGCTGTTGTGTTTATCTGTCGAGTCTCGGGTGCTGTTCGCCTCGGTCGGTCTCGAGTCCTGGTGTCAGACGAGGTTGTTCTTGTTAAAGACTCTTTAGACGGCGCTCTACCTCCTCCACGTACAGGTGCTCGTGCCCCAAACAAACTCTACGCAAGTACGCCAGCGCAAACTCACGTTCAACGCAATCACTGTCGGTTCGTCTTTCAGAAACACAGCCTAGTTTAGACTTCAAGTTAGACCAGTTTCTGGAACTGACTTTAAAACATTATGACCAGTCGTAAAGAACTAGCGGTTAAGACTACAGTGTGAAGACACATCTTGCTGAGCAAGTTAGTTAAAGAACACCAGTTATGTTATAATCCACATCCATCCACACATTCTAATGCAAATTTGGGGATATTAAAAAAGCTGGATGGAAATGCTATTAAAATGTGCATTGAAAAAAAACTTGGTAACTTATAATAAGATTTCATTAGTTAGCATTAATTAGTGTATTAACTAACTATCTATCAATGAGAAATACATTTGTTACAGTATTTAGTAATCTTTGTTAATGTTAGTTAATAAAAATACAGCTGTTCATGTTAGTTCACACAGTGCATTAACTAATGTTAACAAATACAACGTGAATGTAATAATGTATTAGTAAATGTTGAAATTAATATTAACTTAGATTAATAAATGCTGTAGAAGTATTGTTCATTCTTAATTCATGTTAACTAAGGTCGTTAACTAATGTTAACAAATGAGACCTTATTGTAGAGTGCTACAAATTTCTCTGAAAGGAAAACATGTGCATAAACTATGATGGAAACATTTACCAAGACTTTTTATTCTTTTATTACTGAAATTTTGCACCAATTTTCCAGAAAGTGCTGATGTTGTCCTCTTGAACACATGCGAGTGAAGCGCTGCTTTATTCGGCTATTTCAATAGTTGTGTTTTACAGAAGCTTGTTTCCGCCACAGAATAAAACATTTTAAAGGATAATTGTGAGTTTACATCTCGCAATTCTGACTTTATATCTCCAAACTCCGTTATAAAGTCAGAATAGCGTGAAATAAAGTCAGAATTGCGAGATATAAAGTCAGAATTGCGAGATATAAAATCAGAATTCCGAGATATAAAGTCAGAATTGCGAGATATAAAGTCAGAATTGCGAGATATAAAGTCGCAATTGCGTGATATAAAGTCAGAACTGCGTGAAATAAAGTCAGAATTGCGAGATATAAAGTCAGAACTGCGTGATATAAAGTCAGAATTGCGAGATATAAAGTCAGAATTGCGAGATATAAAGTCAGAATTGCGAGATATAAAGTCAGAATTGCGAGATATAAAGTCAGAATTGCGAGATATAAAGTCAGAATTGCGAGATATAAAGTCGCAATTGCGTGATATAAAGTCAGAACTGCGTGAAATAAAGTCAGAATTGCGAGATATAAATCAGAACTGCGTGAAATAAAGTCAGAATTGCGAGTTATAAAGTCAGAACTGCGTGATATAAAGTCGCAATTGCGAGTTATAAAGTCAGAATAGCGTGAAATAAAGTCAGAATTGCGAGATATAAACATGCAATTCTGAGAAAAAAAGTCACAATTGCGACTTTATATCACGCAGTTCTGACTTTATAACTCGCAATTCTGACTTTATTTCACGCAATTCTGACTTTATATCTCGCAATTCTGACTTTATATCTCGCAATTCTGACTTTGTATCACGCAGTTCTGACTTTATAACTCGCAATTCTGACTTTATTTCACGCAATTCTGACTTTATATCTCGCAATTCTGACTTTATATCTCGCAATTCTGACTTTATATCACGCAATTCTGACTTTATATCACGCAGTTCTGACTTTATAACTCGCAATTCTGACTTTATTTCACGCAATTCTGACTTTATATCTCGCAATTCTGACTTTATATCTCGCAATTCTGACTTTGTATCTCGCAATTCTGACTTTATATCACGCAGTTCTGACTTTATATCTCGCAATTCTGACTTTATATCTCGCAATTCTGACTTTGTATCTCGCAATTCTGACTTTATATCACGCAATTCTGACTTTATATCTCGCAATTCTGACTTTATATCTCGCAATTCTGACTTTATATCTCGCAATTCTGACTTTATATCTCACAATTCTGACTTTATATCACGCAATTCTGACTTTATATCACGCAATTCTGACTTTATATCACGCAATTCTGACTAACTCACAATTCTTACTTTATAACTCAATTCTGACTTTGTAACTCGCAATTCTGACTTTATATCACGCAGTTCTGACTTTGTAACTCGCAATTCTGACTTTATAACTCAATTCTGACTTTGTAACTCGCAATTCTGACTTTATATCACGCAGTTCTGACTTTGTATCTCGCAATTCTGACTTTATAACTCAATTCTGACTTTGTAACTCGCAATTCTGACTTTATATCACGCAGTTCTGACTTTGTATCTCGCAATTCTGACTTTATATCACGCAATTCTGACTAACTCACAATTCTTACTTTATAACTCAATTCTGACTTTGTAACTCGCAATTCTGACTTTATAACTCAATTCTGACTTTATATCACGCAATTCTGACTTTGTAACTCGCAATTCTGACTTTATATCATGCAATTCTGACTTTATTTCACGCAATTTGAGATGCGATGCCATTGGTCCACTGGTTACTCCAGTTATCCAATCAGAGCCTCTGCTGAGGCACATCGAGGGATTTATTCGGAAAATCGTAGTTTATGCACATCTTCTTATTGGATAAAACAATGTATCCGCCTCAATTGAGCGCATATGTTTTTTATGAATATTTTTTTAATTTATGCGCATCTTTGCGTTTCCATCCAGTGTTTTTTTACGCGATTATCACAAAATGCGCTTTAAAAATAGGTGGGTGGAAGAATAGCTATTGTTTTGCAACTTTAGATGGAAAAATAGCTACAGACTGTGACATTTGAAGAAATCACTTTGAGCGCCACAGAAACACAAGTGTGCATGTCACGTATGTTCATCCATCAGTCAAGCATTGGTATCTGTGTGTTTGTGTACAGTGTGTTTCTGGTGCTTGTTTGGGCTGGCTTCTTCTGTTGTACTTTTGCGTGTAGTCATTTCGATCAGAACAAACCTAATTTATATGAACAGTGTGTTGATAAGTTATGTTATACTTTGGCTTAATATACTTTATACGTTAAGGAGAACGTCGTTCATGACCCTTAAAGAGACGCCGCAAGTATCAGACTGATGAAAACAATAATGAGGATACTTGATGGAAGTTTTTGTCAGCGAATGGTTATTTGAAATAATTTTAAATATTTCAAATATGTGAATTTACATGCTTTACAAAAACTTATATTCGTGACATCTTTAAGGTCCTAACCCGATGCGATGAGATTCTAGAGACGCAACTAAGAGATAAGACAAAATCACAGCCAATCAGAAGAGAGTGTGGGCGGAGTCTCTCTGCAAGCGCACTGCACTCACAACCAAATCAACCCAAAATCACAGCCAATCAGAAGAGAGTGTGGGCGGAGTCTCTCTGCAAGCGCACTGCACTCACAACCAAATCAACCCAAAATCACAGCCAATCAGAAGAGTGTGTGGGCGGAGTCTCTCTGCAAGCGCACTGCACTCACAACCAAATCAATCCAAAATCTCAGCCAATCAGAAGAGTGTGTGGGCGGAGTCTCTCTGCAAGCGCACTGCACTCACAACCAAATCAATCCAAAATCACAGCCAATCAGAAGAGTGTGTGGGCGGAGTCTCTCTGCAAGCGCACTGCACTCACAACCAAATCAATCCAAAATCACAGCCAATCAGAAGAGTGTGTGGGCGGAGTCTCTCTGCAAGCGCACTGCACTCACAACCAAATCAACCCAAAATCACAGCCAATCAGAAGAGTGTGTGGGCGGAGTCTCTCTGCAAGCGCACTGCACTCACAACCAAATCAATCCAAAATCTCAGCTAATCAGAAGAGTGTGTGGGCGGAGTCTCTCTGCAAGCGCACTGCACTCACAACCAAATCAATCCAAAATCACAGCCAATCAGAAGAGTGTGTGGGCGGAGTCTCTCTGCAAGCGCACTGCACTCACAACCAAATCAATCCAAAATCTCAGCCAATCAGAAGAGTGTGTGGGCGGAGTCTCTCTGCAAGTGCACTGCACTCACAACCAAATCAACCCAAAATCACAGCCAATCAGAAGAGAGTGTGGGCGGAGTCTCTCTGCAAGCGCACTGCACTCACAACCACATCAACCCAAAATCTCAGCCAATCAGAAGAGTGTGTGGGCGGAGTCTCTCTGCAAGCGCACTGCACTCACAACCAAATCAATCCAAAATCTCAGCCAATCAGAAGAGTGTGTGGGCGGAGTCTCTCTGCAAGCGCACTGCACTCACAACCAAATCAATCCAAAATCACAGCCAATCAGAAGAGAGTGTGGGCGGAGTCTCTCTGCAAGACGTGTCGCGTCTGGTTAGGACACGGTGTCTGGGTCGTCGACTTCTCCGTGGTGCTGCAGTATTCAGCGTTAGCAAAGAGTTAGTCATTTTTTATTTTCCCTTATGTATATTTGGACATTATATGTTTGTTTATTTATGTTATCTTTTTATTTCTCCAAAAAATACTGTACTCCAATAAATTATGATATCTCTCAGAGATCTATCTGGTCACTTACCATTTAGTTCGAAATCTTATTTATGTCAAATTTGTATTTGTATATAAACACAAATAGGGAGTATATGTTGTGTTCTGGCAGCTGCGATTGGCCAGATTCAGATCACGTGATCACACACAGGAAGTGTAACACCTGTTAACTTATGATTACAGTATCGAAACTGTCACTAAATGTGCCTACAGAAACAAAACAAAGACAAAAATGTAAATATTTAATATTTTGACATTAAATAAAATGTATGATTTAATCACAATGTTCTCATGAATTATTTTTTTATTTCTATGAATGAAATTGCCCTTTTTCACATGGTGTCTGTCTAAATATGTAACTTACACTAATAAAATATATTAATATGGATATATGGAATATTTTGTTACTTTAATAAGGGAAAATATGTTCCCTTTTACGTATTTATATCATACAGTTATATAATATACAATATTTATATCATACATATTTATATCATACAGCCATCCAATCATTCTATGTATATATATAATCACTGTATACCTACAGAGATAGAGATAGATACACAAGTTTACTAGTAGGCTATATTTAGTTTACTGGATATATTATATACATATAGTAAGTCTATATACATATAGACAATGTATTTTTTTTAAACACATGTGCCATGGTTACATACAAAGACTCAACATAACATGGCCATTTCCTGTGTAACACTTTAAAATGAATTTTTATGAGGGTATAAAATTTAGCCTAATATCGATTCGATCTGTTGTACTAGCTCAGTTTCAGCTCGACGTATTATTATGTTTAATAAGGTATGCTGCTTGGTGGTAATGGTAATGTGTTTAACAATGATAATAAATATGTTAATGCCTGTGTGTTATTTGAAAGGATTTAATAAATAAATAAATCTTGACGCTCCGACTGTCGTAAACTGTCGTAAAGCGAGCACGGAATACGGCAGACGCGTGTGCGGAGCGTGCAGCAAGTATTCAGTGTTTTGGTTAGATAGCATAACATTAATGAATCCGTGTTAAATCTGTGTTGATGTGGTGAATATGTTGCCTGTCATGGACAACAGCAGTGAAGCAGATGATGACCGGAGAGGAGTTAAGCGCAAGATAGCCTTGTCGAGGTCAGTTTCTTCAGTGTAACTTAACTTACAGTGTAAATATGTAATAATGTAGGGTAACGTTAAATCATAGTGATTGTGTTACTCTGTTTACATCTGTGAACGTTAGTGTGTCTGCTGGCATTGTCGTATATGTTTGCTTGTCTACAGTTAAATTTGGCTAAAACATCTGTTAGACATAAGATCGGTAAGTTACCATAGTAAATTAAACGTACCATATGGTTTACCGTTTAACAACAAACTAACTGTTACGTGTTTTAACTCAATTGCTTTATACATTATTGTATTTTGTTTATATCAGCATTCATATATCGATCATCTGACATTTAAAACACATATTGATGATTGATCGCTATTTTAAATATAAACAAATTTAATTTATAATTTAAAATGAGCAAACGTTTAGGATAAAATCCTCTTGTGTTTGTGTTTCGACTTCTTAAGTTGTGATGTTTGTGAGACTGAAGAGGCCAAATACAGATGTCCCAGCTGCAAGAAACACACCTGCAGGTGAGACACATACTCACTCACTCACTCTCTCACATACACACACTCTCAAACACTCACTCACTCACTCACTCACTCTCTCACATACACACACTCTCAAACACTCACTCACTCTCAAACACACACTCACTCACTCACACCCACTCACTCACTTCCACTCACACTCACTCACACACACACACACAAACACACTCACTCACTCTCACACTCACTCACTTACACTCTCAAACACACACACTCACTCACTCACTCACTTCCACTCACACTCACTCACTTCCACTCACACTCACTCACAAACACACACACACACACACAAACACACTCACTCACTCTCACACACGCTCACTCACACCCACTCACACACTCACTCACTTCCACTCACACTCACTCACACCCACACACACACACAAACACACACACTCACTTACTCACGCGCTCACTCACTCACACCCACACACACTCACTCACTCTCTCACATACACACTCACTCTAACACTCTCAAACACACACACACGCTCACTCACTCACTCACACTCACACACACTCACACCTACTCTCACTCACTCTCAAACACACACACGCAGACTCATTCACACTCACACACGCACACACACACACACACACACACAGACTCATTCACACTCACACACTCACACACACACACACACACACACACACACTCACTCACTCACTCACTCACTCACTCACTCACTCACTCACACACACTCACAATGCCATGTTAACGCATGATAACGTAAAATACATATTAAATAAATTTACATATATATATATATTGCTGAAATATAACAATAAAAATATAAACAAATATAACAAAAAAACATGTCAACTGTCCCCTTAAAAGCCCAAAGTATTCTTCAACCGCCCGCATTTCTGTTCATGAGAAGAAATAAAGTATACCCGGGCCTTAAAGCTGCAGTAGGGAGTTTTGAGAAAACGTTGACTTAGCCTGAAAATTTGAACAAGCACAACTTACAGGTCCCGCCCCCTTGCTCTCTGCTGCGCTACAGCCCTCCCTCCACAGCTCGCCCTCCACAGCGGAGCCGGCCGTGAACGCGCAGGCTAGTAAACAGGGCCACCGATAACAGCGGATAAAAAGTTATATGGCACATTCACTAATAGGGACTAAACGTCAATAATATGCTTTACATTGACTATGGCCTGCCCATACTTTGACTACAAACTTGGTCCTCAAATCATTATGTATTTTCCAATAGCCTACATGTAACTTTATAACGTTGCACTCTTTCTATAAGTTATAAATAGCTAGTAAGTAGGGCTGTAAATCTTTGGGTAGGCAGCGAATCGATTCGATTCACGATTCATAGGTTTTCGATTCAAGAACGATTTTTGCAAATTCAGAAAGATTCGATTCAATGCGATTCACATTAAAATTCGATGCGATTCGATTCTTAATTTTTTATATGCATTCATAGGATTATTTCAATGCTTCCCCCAATGGGTCTTAGTCAGGGTGTGAATTATACAGCTGCCTTTGGGGGTCAGAGAGTGGGAACAAAAAAAAAAACAACGACATTTTGTCTATTGTTAACGTTAGTCCATGTTAGTTTTTAATGAATCTATTATTATAAAAAATATTTCCAAAGCCTATAAATTAGCATTTGTAAAAATGTAAACCAAGATTTAAAAAGGCTTTAAAAGTATAGTAAGTTCATCATGCTAACTATTTTGTAGGAATGGATACACAACCTTAAAGTGTTCCTGGTACTGGTTAAACATCCTCCATTGTGAGACTAAAAATACCATGAACTTTCCCAACTAAACCTTAACTAACGTTTCCTCATGGAATAGCTACTCTTTGTTCTCTTTATCCGACTGAACATTGTCCTTGTGATTCTGAAAGAAAACGCGCCGGCTGTCTACTTGTGCTATATTAACGATTACGAATGCAACTTTAATGCGCATCTGATTGATGGATAAACCACGCGCTCTTATTTCAGTGTAATTAATGTTGTAGTTATTTCATCAGTTCAGTTTAACGACATTAAGTTACATTTCATTCATCATTCATGATTAATCGGAAGCGTGTGCATTTTAGACACCTATTATACGTTTTCTCTTTCCATGTAATAAATGCGCACCCTTGAATAAGTGGGGTTTTACTTTAACTGCTCAGGACGGGTATGACCCATTTCCGTAAAACTTCAGTAGCCTATCTTATCTTAAAGAAAATAACGGTGACGTTTCCACGCAACGAACGCGTTGTGTCATAGCACTAGCAGTGACCGCGCAATGATATGGCAGCTTTATCAATGGCTTGCTTTCTCGATAGAGAGCTGTCATCTGCTCATGTGAACACCAATGGCTGTCCTGAGGAGAGCTCAAACACGGACTGCTCAAAAATCTGCAGATGAGAGCTATATGGGACCGAGCGCGAGCGAAATCCAGTGAAAGATGGTAAGAGTGCAGCGAGTATGTGAGAGCTGTGAGGACGCGAAATGACGCCGCACGCCTCATTAATTCGCGCATGTAGTCATTTAATGTTCATATGTTTTAAAGCACTGAATCGATATAGAATCGCAAATTATTCGATTCTTAGCATTTTAAATCGAATATTGACCGAAATAAACGATTCACGATTCGAAATACATGTTTCAAGATCGATGCATATGCATCGTCAGGATTTGTAATCGATGCATCGAGAAAACGAATGAATCGTTACACCCCTACTAGTAAGATAACGTTAATATAACGGTAACTAACGTTACAGTATGTAAGTAATTATTCTAGCGATATATAATGCTAGATAAGGTGTGCTAGTACATTATTTCAGCAACATGACGAGCCAGTGAATTAGCAGGTTTCAATTGTTGCTTAGCAAAGTGCGTGACATTTTATCTACGTGTTATGCGGCTAGAGTTTTGACACCAAGTCAATGGGCTCTGTGTAATTCTTTCTTTTTCGCTTGTTTATCGTCATCAGTCTTTTTCCTTTTACCTCTTTGTTTGATGAGCAGGTGTCACTCGAGAATTGGCAGTTTAGGTTGTTTCTCCGTCATAAGCACAGCTGCAGCACGCCGGCAATCTTGAGTTTGAACGACGGCTCGCGCTGTGCAAGAGAGGGGTGTGATCAGCGCGGACACGAGCGTGATTGACACTGCTAAGACATTCCTCCTGGCTCTGATTGGTTGTTTCTGACCGGGAGCGTGTATTTCTTGCAAATGACAATAGGACCACTGGGAGGAGCCAGAGGAGCTTGATTTTTACACAGATTATCTGTCTCATATTCTACTGTCAGGACATAATGACAGTTTTAGCAAATACATGTTTTCAAAAGTTACCTACAGGAGCTTTAAGTGTGTAATTTGTGTTGTTTGTGTATTCATAAATGGTTATGTGTGCTGTTCTGAGTTCTGCTTCTGTCCTCTGTGCAGTTTGGCTTGTGTCAAGCAGCACAAGATGGTGTCGGGATGCTGCGGTGTTCGGGACAAGACGACGTTCGTCCCTCTCGCTGAATTTGATGAAATCAACCTGCTCAACGGTGAGTATCTGCAGCCGTCCTTACAGAAACCCTGATAGTTAAACCGCTTAATGAATGTGATGAGTTATCGTAGAGATAACGGTCCGCTCATGTAGATTACAGGTTTCTGGAGGACACCGCTCGACTGAGTCAACAGTCCAACCGAGACGCCGTCCTGCTCGGCAGCCGTCGACACCCGAAGGAGGTGAGTACTATCCGGGTCACGGCACCAAATGTAACCGGTCCTACTTAACCTGCTCCAAGCGGGATTCAAACCCGTGTCTCTAGCATGGGAGCCGGGCGCTAACAAGGATGCTAAAGACTGCAGTCTCTAGTGTCAGTCACTAGTGCGCTTCCTGAGACCAGGGGAGTGAGGTTTTACCATAGACTGTAAAAAAGATGAACGATGCTTCTTCTATCTCTTCCATTGTATAAAAGTGAATCCGCCAAAGTCCTAATATGGCGCTGACATCTCGCGCTGATTCTGCGCAGTAGTGAACGTGAAGTGGAGTCGCGATATCAAGGTCCCGCCCACTCTCACACACACACTCCCGCAGTAATGGTTAATACAAAGTTTACTGCAGAGCAACTCATTGTGTCGGTGTGAAATAAACCATTATGGAAATGTAGAAATTTAAATTGTGGAAGATCCCCCCCAAAAGAGTCACTTGGTGCCTTAGTGACTACTTCGCTCAGAGAAGCTGTCAATCATGATGTCACTATCCCGTTTTTATAGCATCAAATAACTAACTTAGACCAAACTTATTTAAAAAATGAACACTTAAACTTTCATCCGTGTTATTAAAAACGACCTAAAATGACAGAAAACATCTTTGGAAAAAATGTATTTGAAGTGTAATTTGAATGTTTAGCTTGCCTCACGCCCCATTAGACTACATGGAGAGGGCGGGGTTTAGGAGCTATACTGGGACCAGCCACCTGGGGGCGATCGAGACGCTTCGGCTTCACTTTTCAGGACTTGTGTTGTGAGGCTTTACTTGCACAGCTCTTTACTAGCTGGCTTCTGTTATACTCACCCCACTTAACCTCACTCCCATCCGGGTCACGGCACCAAATGTAACCGGTCCTACTAAACCCGCTCCATGTGGGATTCGAACCGGTGTCTCCGGCATGGGAGGCGGGTGCTAACAAGGACACCAAAGACTGCGATATCTAGTTCAGTCACTAGTGCGCCTCATGAGGCCAGGGGAGTGACGTTTACACCACAGCTCTTTACTAGCTGGCTTCTGTTTTACTCACTCCCATCCGGGTCACGGCACCAAATCTAACCGGTCCTACTAAACCCGCTCTGTGGGATTCGAACCGGTGTCTCCGGCATAGGAGCCGGGCGCTACCAAGGATGCTAAAGACAGCAGTCTCTAGCGTCAGTCGCTAGTGCGCCTCATGAGGCATGAGTCGAATATTCGATCTGTATTCATTATTAGAAAAATAAAATACTATTCGTATTTTACTACGTTTGCTTTGCTGGCTGTTAATGCAGTGAATCCATGATAAATTTCTCGTTAAACGTCATTTAAATAAACGAATGTTCGATTTTTATGAGCCCGAATATTCTTTCTAATACAATATTTTAGAAAAATGCCCATCCCTAACCGGTCCTACTAAACCCGCTCTAAGCAGGATTCAAACCTGTGTCTCCGGCATAGGAGCCGAGCGCTAACAAGGATGCTAAAGACCACATTCTCTAGTGTTAGAGGCTAGTGGGCCTCATGAGGCCAGGAGAGTGAGGTTTACACGCACAGCTCTTTACTAGCTTGCCTCGCTTGCCTCTGTTTCATATATACACGGATCATGCTAAAAAAGGCCTATTGAAAGCAACCATCCAAAGGAGTGTGTATCCAAATTCAAACCCCAACAAATAGTTGTGAGGGCGGTTAACAAGATAAAGGGGTGCTCTGCCGACTGCCCATCATGATTTACCACTTGCTTTACACTTCTGCGGAGTGGAGGTTGGGGGAATTCAGTGTTGTGCAGAGCCACACCGGCCTAACCCGAATAGCCGTGCCATGAGATGCGACTCATTTGATGACATTCTGTATTATGAATTTTTTAAGGCCAGACAAGTAGTTTGTTGAGGTCAATTTGGTCATATATATTCAAACCCTCATATCTATAGACTGAACACGTAATACGCATGTGCACACCGTCAGCCCTTACAGAATCACGTTTTTGAAGTTTACGCGGAGATGATAACGTTTTTCTCCATTTTTCATCGCTTACGCCTTGGAACCTGTTTCAAAGTTTGCGTTCTCGATCACCGATCACTAGGGTTGTGCAAATGAACGGCCAGAACGCATTAAAAGTTTTCTGTTAGAACGGTGTCGTGTTAGCGGCACCTAAGTTAAAGGTACAATATGTAAGAATTTTTCGCCACAAGAGGGCGCAGTTACCAACAATAACAAAGGCGAAGCTTGGTGACGCTATGAGGGAGAGTTGAACGATGGGAGATGTCGTTTTCACTATCCAGAGATGTTATGGAATTAATGAATCATGATCACGGATGAGGTCATTTGTTTTTGTATTACCTGTACGTCTGATCGCAATATTTTATGTCACCATAATGAATTAACTGCAAGGAACGCAAAATGTTATGCTATATTATCCTGCTACAGCTATTTGTCAAATGATTTGTTGGGTTAATGCTGCGCAGTTTTACGTGTTTATGGTTAATGTCGTGTTGTTTTACGTGTTCAAACCAATCGTACTCAAAGTAAATTTAAAGGAACATTTGCAAGTAATGGCTAAATATTGTTTAACAACACATATCCGATTGTATTTAATTGCACTGCCATAATCTCGGTCAAAACACGAGTGATAAAAAGCATTACCAAAGTACAAAGAGCAATTTTCATCAGCATAACGATCACTTGATAGTTTTTGAGGTGAATCAACACATGCATAATGATTGATCTGTCACGTCATATAGGCGTATGTATCTCGCATTGTTTATAAGTGATATTATTGACAGTTGCATGTGTTGCAAGGAAACACAGATACATCCTTTTGTTTTATGTACATTTGCTCACCTGTCTAATAAAGTATATGCAAGAGCGGTGTTGCTCCAAGTTAGTCGCGGACGTGGAGCTCTCGGCATCTCGAAAACGCCACGCTGATGTTGATCCTCATTTTAGTTCTCCTTTTTTGTCCCAAAGTCTGCTTGCTATGGTCCATAATGTTTGAACGAAACAACAACAGCGTGCAGCTAAACGTTACGCTCTACACAGTTGTCCACGTCTGTCGCCATGGTTACGTCATGGCTATGGCAGTGTGAACGGAAACCGAGGATAGCGTGGATATTCGCGTCATTGACAGGCGACATTTTTTTTCTGGGACGGCAACTTATTTAAAATTGGAATTTCTCTGAAATAAATAATCTTTGGAGACTTTTGGGATATTGTAAGTACACAACTGCAGGAAACATATCACACTGTGCAAGTGATTTTTGGATATTTTATTACAAAATTCCTACATATTGTACCTTTAATAACTAATGATCTTTGCAACTTGAAGTGAATCAATCAAAACTAACTTTATCTGGACAATAACTTTATTCTAGAGCTGCTGTAAAGTTACTGTAATCTCCTGTTATCTCTGTAAAGCTGCTTTGAAACAGTCTATATTGTTAAAGCGCTATATAAATGAAGCTGACTTGGCTTGACATCTGCCTCGACTCTACACAATGCGAGACCACTAGGGGTGTAACGATACGCGTATTCGTATTGAACGCGTGTTCGTTGGACCATTTTTCCTGCCGACCAAAATTTAGTTATTTCAAATGTAGGCGCGTCGCGCGTGGCAAGCGCGCTCATAATGTAAGAGACGCTGGCGTGACCACAACATTGCCCAACATCAAATGGCAAATGTAAGCGGAACGAAACTGATCTACTCGTTAATGTGTGTTTGACGGACCGTTTATCAGTTTGGACCAATGCAGCGCGAGCCGATCTTAATCATCAGCACTGTTACTACACAGCCAAATCCAGTAAAGAAAACATTTGAATTCGCCACTGAAGTAATAACATCGCTGCGAGATCTAGTGAGAAACATTCACATCTCTCCGTTATTAACGGATCAAACAGCACTGACGTGGAAACCAGGAAGAAACGTCATCATGTCATGAATGAACTATCCAGTGTCCACAGATCAGCACATTCACCATGGGTTTACTGTAGTAACTAACTGTTTGGCAGGAATAGTAGGCTACAATGCTTTCAAGGAATATTTACGTCAGTTTTATTTTGACATTATGAATACAATTGCTGCCCTCAAATGTTAATCTGAAGAACTAAAATAAACCTTTTATAACTAGCCAACTACAATATTACATTTCATTTTGTCCAAGGAGCTGTTCTGTTTTATATGCTCCTAAGAAAAGTCAAGTATAGCTCCATCATTGCTCAAAGTAAAAAAAAATATCATACTTTATGATGTTAGTTTTAATAAAAATCTTATTAAAAAAATTAAATCAAGGAAATTTCTCTGGCATTTCTTTCTTTTTGCTGTATCGAAAACGTACCGAACCGTGACACAAGTGTATCGTATCGGACCGAACCGTGAATTTTGTGAACCGTTACACCCCTAGAGACCACGATCAAAGCCACCATGCAGGCCTGAACGAACACTTGACTCTCATCCCTCAGGAAAAGAGCCAATCGAGAGCTCGCGTTACACCATTTTGGCAAGCAATGACTAACAATATCTGACGCACACACAAACAAAGCGGCTCCTGAAGACAAAAAAGCTGAGGAGATGTAACTCAGCCGCTCTTTTAATAAGCGTGGCGTTGTGGACCGATATCAGTCGCGCTGAGGCCGTTCTCGGTGGCTTCAACGGCGAGATGCGACGCCGAAGGTCCACTTCAGAAGGGCACTCACTTTTTTTTCTTCTTTCAAGGGCATGTGGATGATCAGGAGAGCAAGAGCCGCCAAAGTCACGCTGAAGTTTCTGCCCAAAATCTTCAGCAAACATCGGGAGAACAGAACCGTCTTCAGAAGAGCGTAAGTCTCTGGGATTCATTTGTGCTGAAAAGCTTTATCGTGATATGATTGTAGGGGTGGGCGATATGAGCAAAAATTAATATCACGATATTTTTCACTGTCCGGACGATATCGATATTATAACGCGATATGAGAAAAAAAATTGGAATCACATTTTAGTACACCTTAGTTAAATTACAGGCAAAATATGTATTTTAACAGTAGATAACTAGAAAAAGGTGAGGCATTTCATTGGACATAGGACATGACATGAGAACCGGCAGCGAATGAAGACTTTATTGATTTCTGAGTGAGAGCCGTCTTCGGGTGTGCTCTGTCTCCGGGAATATCTGTTGTTATAGTTTTGCTTTTTTAAATTAGTTTTTATTTTAATATCGTTTTCAATTTTGCTTTAGATTTCAGTTTAGTTTTAGCTAGTTTCATTAATGGTTTTGTTAGTTTTTATTTAGTTTTTATTTTGCAAACACATTTCTATATAGTTTTTATTTTATTTAGTTTCAGTTTTAGTAATTATAGTTTAGCTTTAGCAGAGCGAGCAGAACACTTCCAGTGTAGACCAAAGCGAGACGTTTAATTTAAGTTTAATGTTTGCACAAATTACAGTTAACTCTTATGCAGACATCTTATGGCGCTTTTCCACTACACAGTACCAGCTCGCCTCGGCTCGGCTCGGCTCGACTCGACTCGCCTTTGTTTGGTTTTCCACTGTGTAAAAGTTGTACCTGTACCTGCTTTCGGGTACTTTTTTTCGTACCACCTCCGGCGAGGTTCCAAGCGAGCTGAGGCGAGCTAAGCCGATACTAAAATGTGACGTGAAAACAATGCCGACTGCTGATTGGTCACAGATAATCTGCGTCATCATTGCACGCGCCAGATGGAGTATCCAGAATAACCCCGCCGTTTTTAAATAGTTTGGCCAGAGATAGTTACTAAACTTACTACTGTTATTATGGCAACTCGGAAGAATACGCCGTGGTCAAACGAGGAGGTGCAGACTTTCCTTTGTTTGGTTGCCGAAGAGAGGATCCAGCGAGAGCTTGATGGGGCAACGAGGAACGAAATGCGTCGCTATGACGACCGGGTACTATTTGTGGCGGTACTTTCTGCAATGGAAAACGGATCGAAAAGCGAGCCGAGTCGAGGCGAGCCAAGGCGAGTCGAGTCGAGCTGGTACTGGTAATGGAAAAGCGCCATTAGTAATAAAAATAAAATAATGGTTTGAGATTGAACAAAGCACCAAATAAATAGAACTTAAAAGTATACAAGAAAAAAACAATGAAAATTTTCATACAAACTAATTCATTAGTGTAAGGTGACAGAATAAAGGCCTACAGTTTGTACAGTATAAAACCCATTACGTCTATGGAGAGTCCCCACACAGATAGTGGACCAGTGTGTGTGTGTGTGTGTGTGTGCGCGCTTATGTGTGTGTCGTGTGTATGCGCGCGCTTATGTGTGTGTCGTGTCCTGTTATTCATAGCCTAACGTTACATTGCGGGGAAATGTCTCCACGTGGATAATATTATTAGCAGTAAATGTTTTGTAAAAACAAAGATAATAACAGCAGCTTTCAACCTTCATGAAAACATGACATCTCAAACATACAGTAGCCTAGAACTTTAACGTTTTTTTGTGCTTGACGAACTTGTTTTGGTGTTGCGCCCGCGTCTCGCAAATGAAACGGCATTCTAAAAATGTTGCGCTCAAGTTAAAAGTCAAACTTGCGTCTCATTACCTTGTTATTTCCCATTCCACCGCAAAAGATGCATCCTTTATGAACAGCCGCTTAGCACTAGCGATGTGTTCCACGTTACGGTCCTTCATTGAACGCGTCACAGGACAGCGGTTAATCGCCTCAGCAACTTCACGCGTATGAAGCGCCAAATCAGCCATTTCACAGCGTATTCGATTCTGTATCGTCATTAGTGTTAGTTGTAAAGAGTACCAAATTGAACAAAACAATATAACTGCAAAATTTGAATTTATGAATAGCCTACGGTATCCTCGGTATCGCAAAATCCATATCATGGCACAACATAATACCGGTATTCACGTTCATACCGGTATAGCGCCCACCCCTATATGATTGTACATTTATGCACTTGACAGACACTTTTATCCAAAGCGACATTGCATTTCAAGGTACACATGATAGTATGGATTCATTGTATGGATGTAATTAATTGTAATTCCGCCTGCAGATTGCCATAAGAATCATAACGCATGATATATCGGCCGCCATATCGGTATCGGCCGATATATGTTCATTTTTAATGTTATCGTTATCGGGCCGATAAGAAAATGTGGCCGATAAATATTGTATTTCCTTCAGCTGAGACACTTCAGATGTTCAACATGATGGTTTTGAATCGATTGAAATCACTTCAAAAGCGTAAAATACAGTTAAGTTAATATCGGCTGCGTAAAATCATAATGAGAACATTATAATTGTGTGCTTGAGACGTGGCTTTTTATCGTGAGACTTTTGTTTTTGCAATCAGGCTCTCAAAAATTATATAAAAATTCGGTTTTAGATTTATCGGCCAATATATCGGTTTAATCGGCTTTCAAATATAAAGAATTATCGGTTATTGGTATCGGCCAAATTTTCATCAGCGCTCAGCGACATGTTTTCTTATGTGACATGTATTTTATTTTAAATGATTGTTTTAACAAGCCTGTGTCGAGATGGGGCGTCTGTGTTGTAATGCTTAGTATTTAAAACACCCCAATAAATTAATTAAACACCTTACCTTTGGGAAGTTGGAAGTTATCCTAAGTTTAAGAAGTTATGATGATTTTGAAAAAACATTCTTTTGTCTTAAGAAAATAAACTATTAGACAATTCTTAAGATGTGTTAGAAAATAAGAACAATATAGCAGTTTTATTCTTAAGAGTGTTTTGTGAATCCGCTCCTGGTGCAATTATGTCAAAAACCTGCTTTCACACAGTTTTGTTTTGCATTGAGCCACATGGTGGCGCTCTTGGTAAGTGCAGGAATGTGGAGGGTTTCTGTCTCATCTGATGGACGTGGCTCTTGATAAATGCCAGTTTCTGGTGCTGCTCAATGGGATTCTGTTATTTAATGTGTGTTAAATGCTTTAAAAGGGCAGAAAGCTGGCAGAACAGTCTGTCAGGCTGGACCGTACATCATTACTCGCTGTTCTGTTATTTTAATAAGCGTAATGTCATTGAAGACAAGAGATCATCTACTGAACACACCTCCCTTCATGACATCACCTCATCCCATATATGGCAGTGGAGTGGACACTGGTGATTGGCTGATCTCTGGGGTTCTTGTGATTGGCTGTGCTCAGCAAGGGCATTAGTGATTGGCCGAGTCTGTTGCAGAGAGTCTTGTGATTGGCCGAGTGAGATCCAGGGATACTGTGCTAATTGGCTAAGTGTACAATTAGCAAACTAATTAGGAATGTCAGAGTACGGTACTAGTACTCTGTACTGTGTTGATAAACATAATAAAAAAACATTATTTTGTGGGCAAATTAGAAGTTAAATATCAGTACTGTCATCAAACAATATGTATTGCCATTATATTTACCAGTATCTAAAGCCTGATCAGTGTGTTGGAAGGAGCTTTTGTATTCATTTAATTTTACCATTAACTGGGACTTCAACCTTTTTGGGTTAGTTTAATTATTTGTTGTTTACTTGTGTAATTACTGTTCATGAACAGTTAAATTATTCAGCAAATTATTAACATCCCTTGTAAAAACATTCAATCATTAGTGACTCTTGGCCTTTCTACTGTGATGAAGAACATTAATCCAGACTGGAAAACCCTACTTTTTCCAAATGTCAAGGTCATGATGTATAAATCGTGCTGAAGTTTTTGAATCGCTATATTGTTGACTTTATATTTCGGATGCCTCATCCAATTTTGCTACCAATTTTAATGTAGCTCTTTTGGGACAAGCTTTCAGATGACTTTTGATCAGGCAATCTGATTGGCTGTCAGCTTTCTTGGAGTAAAGTAACAGTATTTATTTATTTTTTTAATCGGTCTGTCTGGCAACGAACTTGTCGAGCCGGTTTAATAAAGCACGAACAAAGTTTGGCATTTAAGCGGCGTCAAGTGTTTTGTTTGAGGCATTTAAACTAGTATATTGTGAAGTATTTCTGTGACGTTTTGGGTTTGCTGCACACTGGGTAGAGATTTAAATGTCCAATGTTACAGAAGTAGCGACGATAATTTCTTACGTATCTTGGCGTACATTTTATCAAAAAAAGAAAGCTTCTATCCATTGGTTATGAATGAGAGCTTTTAGTCGATTGTAGGAAAAAGGGGTGTTTGTTGTTTGCATTCAACCCTTCTGTACCTAAAATATCCAAATTAATTGATATTGAATCAAGATTAGAATCAAATCACAAGCTTATGAATCCCCCCCACATCTATAATTAGCACTCCAAGCTAAACTCAAAAGTTGGCAGCCCTGTTATGTACAATACGTGACACACAATCAAACCAAACTGTATTCAGACTCCTTCAACATTTCTCACATTATCTCAGTTTATTCGCTATAGTTTATAAACATGAGCAGAAGTCAGTTCTCAGATCAGTGGATATTTGACTGGTTTTGTCCGTCCTTCTGTTAGACTCTCACACATGAATTATGTTGAATATCTGTCAGCTGTTAAATTTAACTACACAATTAGATAATACCAGTTTAGCTCAACCAGTGACCAAGCAATGCTTCATGTTGTTCAGTCTGTGTGTAAAAAGAGCATTAGCCATTACAGAAAACACACTTTTTCTGCAAAACATCATCAGCTCAAAGTGTCTGAATAATATTTGCTCCCAAATGTTACTGGTAGTCACTGTATGAAGAATATTTGGTTACAATATGTCACAGTTTACTTTATTTTGCTCTCCTCACTTACATAAATGGACTATAGTGTCCTGATCACACTAGTGAAAAAAAAATTAAATCTGGTGTCTGAATCCATTTTTGGTTTGACTGTATGTGACATTCTGCGCGACAGAAGCAGGACAAACGTGGGACAGAAATGGGTTTCAGAATGTACCAAGTACACAATATCAGAAGCAGATGTTCAGCAACTGCACATGGTTAGCGACACGCTGCACTTTAGCCAGATGTGCCGAGGGAAGGCCGTGTAAAGCCAAACCATAAAGCCAAAAATGAACGTTCAAATTCACAGCACTCCCGTCAGACGCGGTACGGTTGCCGTGTACTGGACCGATCCCAATGCAGTGCTTTAGGTCAAAGTTCGCGCTTTTGGATGCACCTTGTTGGCGTGCCATTGTACATGTGTTCTGGATGAAGTTTTACAGCCCCTGAATGAGTCTAAATCACCATAATGCTGATCTGTGTGCTTCCTCAGGAGGATCGCTGTCAGCTCCTTAACAAGCCACTTAGCCGAATTCGCTAATTCTTTCGGAAATGATAAACGGCGATAGTTTTGGCATCTCATCGTGGAACATGAAGTCCTGTGCGCACAAGACGCTCATCTGTTGGGTTTATATTGAGGACACAAGGATTTTTCCTTGCGAAAACCGAACTTTACAGCAGAAAAAAACATGTTTACAGTCTGGTGCAAAAAGTGGTTTTGGTCTATATCGCTAATGTTGCCCTTCATGACGACTGTGAGGACGGTGAATATTTTTATAACTCATCCATTTAAATTTTATTTAGCCTTAAAGTTCTGCATAATTAAGGGCGTGGCCACTTGACTGACAGGTGGATTGCCGCTGATGTCACTGCTAGCCGTTTGTCTGCTGTGTGTTAGCGTCACCTCAGCTAATCCGCCTCGCTGCACATGTTCGTTTATCCGGGAGTGACGCTAACAAGATGGCGACGGCCGGCTCCGCCCACTTTGGGCTTCAAAAATGCTCTTCAGAAACACTACGGGTGACGTCACGCACACTACGCACATATTTCTTTACAGTCTATGATTGGAACTGGCGGAAGTGGTGTTTTGTGCGACCCAGCGGTTATAAATGCGGCTCCTGGTCACTTTGTTTCCCCTCTGTTCTGGCAGCGTTGACTGCGTTCGTGTGCCTTTGCTTTAGACGTTATGCAGACTTCACTGCGCAACATCTGCCTTAGGTGAAGGGCCAGCTTGTGTTTGGGAGTGTATGTGCCGTTACCTTCGAGATGTCATGTAGAATAACCAATTAATTATCGAACGGGACGTGTTGTCCATGAGCGCCAGGGCTCGTTTGGAGTGATGTTGACTTCTGCAGGTGTCGTTAAGCTGCTGTTGGAACGAGTCCTTGCAGGTTTTTTGGGCCTCTGAACGGATTCTGCTGTCTTTACAGGCTTTTAATACGTTTCTGAGTGATGTTTGCCTGTGCAAAACTCACCTGCTCCATCCTAAAGCGATGCACAATTAACCATGGATATCTACATTGTATATGTTTTTTAAAGGAGTAGTTCACTTCAGAATTAAAATTTCCTGATAACTTAGTCCACCCCCATGTCATCCAAGATATTTTATGTTTTTCTTTGTTCAGTCGAAAAGAAATGAAGGTTTTTGAGGAACACACTCCAGGATGGTTCTCCATATAGTGACTTCAATGGGGTCCAACGGGTCGAAGGTCCAAATGTGAGTTTCAGTGCAGCTTCAAAGTCTCGACACGATCCAGCCGAGGAATAAGAGTCTGATCTAGACAAACCAGCGGACATTTATAACAAATATGTGACCTGATCCAGCAAAATGAGTCACAGTGACCCAAATGAAAAAATTTAGATTTTTGTATTAATGGAAAGAGGACACCATAAGCTTTCAAATGATATCCTGGTCAAAGTCATACCTTGAAAGGTTTTAAATATATACACATTTGAATAATGGTCGTCTGCCCTTTTTTTTCTAATTGAAAACCTGAAAAAATCACTTTTAAAGTTTTTTTGCCCGTTTTTTTTTTGTTGATATCTTTCAAAATCCATTGCATTTAAAGGGATAAACTATTTATTTTACTGCTTAATTTGACCAAATACATTAATATATTTAAATACAATTTAACCAGGCTGAAGCTGAAATTATTTTTAAGGTTTTTTTTTAATAAATAGTTATAAAGGCACTTTTACAAAAATGTACTAAAATCAGAAAGATTGAACAGAGGTGCCAGAGAGAAATTCACTTTTCAAATGGATTAGCCTACATAAGCAGAGAGCAGTCTGTTTTCTTTCGTTTTGAATGGTTCTGTTTAAAAGTAGACATTTCACAATATTTATATTTCTCAGGTCTGTGAGGCAAGTAGGATACCTTATACGCTGAGTTTCGGTTCATTTATGAGACGAGCTTCAGTTCACGCACCGGCGCCTCCGTGTCGTGATTAGCCCATCCATTGTCTGCAATATTTACTTCTTATTTATTAAATTGTGGTAATTGGTTGATGAAACATTGATTAAAATTAAGATACAATTAATACAGAACGATTAATACCTTTACTCAATTTACTGGACTACGAAACTTTGGGAGATTATTTTTGAATGTCTGTTCTTTGAAATTAGCAAAAAAAAAAAAAAAAAATTATTTCATTGTTTTTCCACATAATCGGCCCATATCTTATAATGGAACGTTGCAACTTCCGACTCATTTCGCCAGAGCGGGTCACGTATAGACATTTATATACTTTTAACCACAAATGCTGGTCTTGCACTAGCTGTGATGCGCCACACGTTACGTAATCAGGTTTAAAGGTCAAGCGTGACGTAGGCGGAAGAATCGACCTAGTGTTTACAAAGCAAACATGCAAAGACTGAGTTAAACAAAAAAAAGGTAAAACAACGATTTCGGACGATTTGAAGTTGGAGAAAATGAACATTTTCACCCTACTCTACATTTTCCGCCTACGTCAGGTTACCGCCTGACCTTTCCAACGTGATCACGTAACGTGTGGCGCATCACAGCTAGTGCGTCTTGCACGAGCTGTGATGCGCCACACGTGACCAGCATTTGTGATCAGCATTGTGGTTAAAAGTATATAAATGTTTATTTTGTTATAAATGTCGGCTGGTTTGTCTAGATCAGACTCTTATTCCTCGGCTGGATCGTGTCGAGACTTTGAAGCTGCACTGAAACTCACATCTGGACCTTCGACCCGTTGGACCCCATTGAAGTCACTATATGGAGAACAATCCTGGAGTGTGTTCCTCAAAAACCTTTATTTCTTTTCAACTGAAGAAAGAAAGACATGAACATCTTGGGTGACGTGGGGGAGAGGAAATTATCAGGAAATTTTAACTCTGAAGTGAACTACTCCTTTAATGCACAGTTCTGAAAATCCAACTGCGTAAAGCAGGTTTTAGTTATAATGAAGCTTGACTGTTTCTTTTCTCTTTAGTTTACAGGGGTTTTAACACATTAACCTGCTATACTCCGCCTGTTGATGTCATTCCTCAGACATGGATTGCTTCTGGCTGCTTACTGCAAATAAATGCCATTGGTAATTTGAAAAGCTTATTTAGTCTAAGACTTCTGGCACTTTCCGATGTGCCTGTTTCTGTTGATAATGATTTCCTGAGAGTGACATAATAAAAGCCCTGTTAAAGCAACCGCAACTCTTACCCAACAGGCTTTGTTGTTCCAGCGTCTTTGTGAAATTTCTCACACATGAGATCATCTGATTGAACCTGATCTCTGCTGTTTGTTGGTTCTCCGAGTCTATTCATGGTTTGCATCGATTAACCTTTTGTGTTATGCATTGAGCACAACCGATGCAGTGATTTCAGTAATGCCCATGTGTACATGTTTCAGTACCAGTTCAAAGTGACTCAAATTGTGTGTTTAAGACTTAAAGGGGACATTTTTACGAGATTTTAAAAGAGTCTTAGGTGTCCCTAGAAGTGCAATGGGGATGGACGATATTATCATATCGAAGATGATTATAACAGTCAGTTTACCAGACGATCATCAACAATGTCTGGAAAAAATGTCAAATATGAATTCAATAGTTACACCCAAAAAAACACTGGGTTAAAAACAACCCAATTTGGTTGTATTGTACTGTATTTTACCGAAGACATGCACCAATTTGACGGAGCTGCACCGCTCTCCCCTGAAGAGGTCACAAAAAGCCTGCGATAAATAACTCAACCCCTGGGTTGTTACGTCTGACCCAGGATCTGGGTTACACAAAAACTACCCAAACACTGGGTTGTTACGTCTGACCCAGGATCTGGGTAACACAAAAACTACCCAAACACTGGGTTGTTACGTCTGACCCAGGATCTGGGTAACACAAAAACTACCCAAACACTGGTTTGTTACGTCTGACCCAGGATCTGGGTTACACAAAAACTACCCAAACACTGGGTTGTTATGTCTGACCCAGGATCTGGGTAACACAAAACTACCCAAACTCTGGGTTGTTACGTCTGACCCAGGATCTGGGTTACACAAAAACTACCCAAACACTGGGTTGTTACGTCTGACCCAGGATCTGGGTAACACAAAAACTACCCAAACACTGGGTTGTTACGTCTGACCCAGGATCTGGGTAACACAAAAACTACCCAAACACTGGTTTGTTACGTCTGACCCAGGATCTGGGTTACACAAAAACTACCCAAACACTGGGTTGTTATGTCTGACCCAGGATCTGGGTAACACGAAACTACCCAAACTCTGGGTTGTTACGTCTGACCCAGGATCTGGGTTACACAAAAACTACCCAAACACTGGGTTGTTACAACTGACCCAGGATCTGGGTAACACAAAAACTACCCAAACACTGGGTTGTTACGTCTGACCCAGGATCTGGGTTGCACAAAAACTACCCAAACAGTGGGTTGTTACATCTGACCCAGGATTTTTCACTTTTATGCAATTTATTGTGTTCAACAGACGAAAAAATTAAACTGTATCCTATAAATCTGGAATCGCCAGTGATTGAAAGAAACTGCACCTGTTCCTGTTAAACTGTGATGTCACTATGTATAGAAAATTTGAACGACTCATTTTTTTTGAGACACCGTTTATGATTTATGGGGAATATTAAATAAGTAGTGGGTGGATTTTTACCATTATAGGGTGGTTTTCACACTGCCGACACATTTCCAGTCAAACCAAAATTTATTCATAAACATTTCTCACATTATCACAGTTTATTCGCTATAGTTTAGAAAATGGTAATAAAATATGAGCAGAACTCAGTTCTCAGATCAGTGGATATTTGACTGGTTTTGTCCGTCCTTCTGTTAGGGTGTATTCACACCGGAAAGTCCGATAGTTCACTTGCTTTGGTCCGGACCAAATAATTTTTTTTTTTTTATTTTTTTTTTTTTTTACGGTTCGCTTTCACAGTGCTCTTTTTGCAAGTGAACCAAAATTTGTAAACAAAACCACACGTGTGCTAAGGTCATCCATTCATTGGACAAGGATTTTCAAGTAGGGAAATCAGGAAGTGCAAAAAAGGCTCAGCATGGAGATATTTCATACTGCAATATTTGTTATTTGACTAATTTTGTGTTATTCTGTTCAAACGCAATATGAAGAAACTGCGCAGAAGACGGATAAGGTATAAAGTTTTCATTCATAGAGAGGGGCTATGTTCACACATTCAAATAATGATGTACTGCAAATATAGACTGGACAAACAATCACAAGCATTAACATTGACAGCACTTGTTAGTAGTTTAACGCAGCGTCATCCTTGTATTGTAACCATCGTTACATTATATGCAGACTGATCTCATGAAATGGCGTATGTATGACAACACGCATAATCGCTTTTCAGCGTGTTTATCAACGCCGTTGACTTAACGTTACCTTACTGTATATATATAAATATATGACCTACCCCAACCCCGTCCCTAAACCTACCCGTCACTGGGGTTAATACCATTTATGAGTCTTCCCCTACCATCCTAGGAAAAAAAATATTGCTCCACAGATGTAAATATGAATTTTGCTTCGTTTCGCTCGGACATTTAACGGCGTACACATACACGCGGAATCACTCGGACGTTTAACGGCGTAGACATACACGCAAAAGATCACGGTTCGTTTCGGCGGCGTGGACATAGACGCGGATAGCTCAAAATGCGTATAGATAACACGGCACTTGACTTGAAAGTGACTTTTGCATCTATGCGCGATTAGACTAAAGAGAACGCTCTGTATGTGAATGTCCTGATGCACACACTCACTCACTCATTCATTCCATTCCAATGACGCACACACACGACGCGCAGAAAGATGCGCAACAGTATCGTGTGGCCAGACAGCGCGCCGGAATGGAATTCTCTTTCGCACTTGAACAACAACACAAACCATTATGCCAAAATCTCCGACTACGGAAGCCTGTCAACTCAAAGGCGCAGTGCTTTCTTGCAATTGGGTCGGTTCATGTTCACACCGTGAACGAACTGTACCAGAGTTCACCTCTTCAGCTGGGTCTGGGTTCGGTTGTTTGGTCCGCACCTGAGTTCGATTGCTGTATTCACACCTGCCCAAAAGGTCCGCACCAAAGGGGGAAACAAACTAGAGTTCGATTCAATCGAACCAAACAAGGCAGGCGTGAATACACCCTTAGACTCTCACACATGAATTATGTTGAATATCTGTCAGCTGTTAAATTTAACTACACAATTAGATAATACCAGCTTAGCTCAACCAGTGACCAAGCAATGCTTCAAGTCTGTGTGTAAAAAGAGCATTAGCAATTACAGAAAACACACTTCAGCAAAACATCATCAGCTCAAAGTGTCTGAATAATATTTGCTCCCAAATGTCACTGGTAGTCACTGTATGAAGAATATTTGGGTATAATATGTCACAGCTTATTTTATTATCCTATGCTCACTTCCATAAATGAACTATAGTGTCCTGCACACACTAGTAAAAAATTATATCTGGCAGAATAATTTTTGGTTTGACTGTATGTTCAATAACCATGTAACCGCAAACAATGGTCAGTTTGAGCTCTCGACTCTTCACAGTTCTCCCTGTGAGAAAAGATCTGGACTTGAGCGACCAGTTGGGAGCTGTAGCTGAAGGCTAACCAGGTGTTGTGAAAGATAACACACCTTTTTATTATTTTTCCTTGCCCAGGGCCTACAACAGGTGTATGATCGACTTGACCTCACCGTTGAAGAATCCTTCTGTATCCCAACATTATTATGAAAACAAAACCGGTGTCTATGGTGATTTAGAAATCTTACACGTCTTTTCGTTTTACACTTGGGTGTCTCCATTTTCCTTGTCCGCTGGCGTCTCTCTAAACAGAAATATCCAAAACATTTACTCTATCCATAAAAATCTCATTTTCTGGGAAATGGATCCAAATTAAGGGGTCAAAATAATAAAGTTTTTTCTGACCCCAGATATTGGTTTTTCTTTTAACTAAATTCATTTAAACCATTTCTTAGAAAGCAAGACCTGTTTTGGCTCCTAGTAAGGGATGCGTGATATATCGGTCACCATATCGGTATCAGCCGATATACGATCTTTTTTAACTTTAGCGTTATCGGCCCGATAAGAATGTGGCTGATATATTAAAGCCGATATATAATAGATTATTTTCTTCAGCTGAGACACTTCAGATGCGCACTGTTCAACATGACGGTTTTAAATTGCTTGAAATTTGATTGGAATCACTTCAATAAGTGCACAAGTCTATCATATAGGTTATAAAATCATAATGAGAACATCATTATAGTTATGTGTAATGGACTTGGATTTTAATTGTGAGACTCTTGTTTTTGTAATCAGGCACTCAAAAATGATATAATAATTTGGATTTAGATTAATCGGCCAACATATTATCGGCTTTCAAATATAAATAATTATCGGTATCGACCAAAATTGGTGCATCCCTAATCCTAGTGTCTTTATTCAAGAATGTTTCGATATTTCTACTGGAAAAGAAGCCAAAAAATGTTGAGGAAGATGTTGAGCTTTTTCCATGAGGGGAAAAGAAAAAAGTTTCCATTGGCTGTTGTAGGCGTAACAATGCCTTCGCACCTGGTATTCCAGGACTTTTCCACCACGCCTTCCACCCTGATCTCTAGCGGGACGCCAAGCCTGTGCAAACTCATAAATACCTTTGCCTGGAGGGCGGCAGAACGTCTTTACACCTCTGAAAGTAAACCCTGCTCTCCTCCAAACCCCAATCCTTCGCCCTGACCTGCTGCCCACCCCAGGCTGGAAAACCACCACCGTTCCTGTCCAAACCTTCTGCCAGAACCTTGATATCTGATCTTGTGTCTGAAGTGTGTGTTTTGGAGGGGCTGGTTGTGTAACAGTGCCATCTGGATCTAGTGTGTGTGCGCGCTCAAGTCTTGGCGGAGACTCTTTTGGGATTGGCACGCAGGGTTCTGTGGAAACGGATGAGTCAGTGGATGATGGGCATATCAAAGATTCTTCTTCTAGTCATGTGGTTTGTGACGTATATAGCAAATAAGTCAGTGCTGAGTGTTTGGTTCACTTTTGGCCCATTTTGACTCGTGCAAAGGTAAACGGGAGAAAGTTTGTCCCATTAAGGGGTTTGTAAAGCCAAAAATTGTCGTCATCCATTTTGTCGTTCCAAACACTTAAGACCTTTGTTCATCATCGAAACACAGATTGAGAAAGTTGTAATGCAAACTGAGAGGTTTCTGTCCATCGAAAGTCTATTCACTCAAAACTTAGTGAGGTTCATAAAGGCATCATAAAATAAATCCAAGTTGGGTTTCATTTAGGCTTTTATACACTTAAGAATATTGATCAAATTATCTTGATTTAAGATTTCCAAAGTTTTCTCAATTTAAATTTTTTGAATAAAATAAAAAATACATTAAAGCATCCATCCATCCACTCATCCATTCATCCCAGACATCCATCCATCCACTCATCGTGTGGTGCGGCAGTGGCTCAGTGGTTCATGTAGGTTGTCTACAAACCGGAAGGTTGGTGGTTCAATCCCTGGTTCCACCTGACCAAGTGTCGAGGTGTCCATGAGCAAGACACCTAACCCCAGCTGCTGGATGGCGCCTTGGATGGCCTTGACGAGCTGGATGGCGCCTTGCATGGCTGACACCGCCGTCGGCGTATGAATGAGTGAGTGAATGGGTGAATGTGAGGCAATATGTAAAGCGCTTTGGTGGCCATTGGGTCTGTGAAAGCGCTATATAAATGCAGTCAATTTACCATCCACCCACTAACTAACCCACCATCCCAGACATCCTCCCATCCATCTACTCATCCATCCATCCACCCACTAACTAACCCACCTTCCTAGACATCCACTCATCCATCCATCCCAGACATCCATCCATCCATTCATCCCAGACATCCATCCACCCACCCACTAACTCACCCATCCATCCCAGACATCCATCCATCCCAGACATCCATCCACCCTTCCCAGACATCCATCCACCCTTCCCAGACATCCATCCACCCATCCATCCATCCACCCACCCACTAACTCATCCATCCATCCCAGACATCCATCCACCCTTCCCAGACATCCATCCACTCATCCATCCATCCCAGACATCCATCCACCCACCCACTAACTCATCCATCCATCCACTCATCCATCCACCCACTCACCCACTCATCCATCCATCCACTCATCCATCCACTCATCCATCCACTCATCCATGCATCCACTCATCCATCCACCCACTCATCCATCCATCCATCCATCGTCCATCATAAAACTCTTTATAGTCTGGTAAGTCGCACCAAGATTTTATTGATCGATTGATGTTAAGTTGTTTGGCAACCTTAACTTGAGGCTAATTACTTAAACCTGAATTGGATAGATCTCAGTGTGACATCTTCCGCAGTTTGCTCTTGGCATCCGCGTGCCCTACACCAGTGAGTGTGGGATCCTGCCCGGCTCATTACAGGGCTCACAGGGGTTGGATTTGGTTTGTATTCGTCCTCATGTTGCCAGGATCGTGCTGACAGAGCCAAGTTTTCTGGTTTGTGCATGTCGCATTAAGAGTTCTTGAGTGTAAAACTCTTAGCAGCAGCTGTGGAAGTGGTCAGCGGGATTTCATGTTCTTTGAATCTTGTAAAGAAGTCTTTCGTTTTATTGTCTGTACTCCAGTTCTGCCACTCAACCTGGGGTTTCTGCCAACTGAATTATCGTCATCATAACCATGATGCCCAGCATTGATTCGTTCCCTCCAAACGCACACCTTCTCGATTGCATTAGCAACACTGGCGACACTCCAGCATGTTGTTCCAGTAAATACTAACCATGATGCCAGACAGACCTGGATCAACACATGTGCAATCTGAATCATGTGAACTGGTTTATTGTTGTAGTTGTACATAGTGATGCTGTCTGGACTGTCCAGCTTTGTCAAAGAGTTTGATTACTGGAAAAACTTTGCTGTTGGCCGTCACACTGACTTTTTTGGGACATAACTTTCTTTCTGTTAGAACATTGAGACCGTGAGTTCAGGTCTTCACATCGATCTGATTTTCAAATGATGATATCGGGACGTACACTTAAACCAAAAATTATTCAGACACCAGATATCATTTTTGTTTTTTCACTAGTGTGTGCAGGACACTATAGTTCATTTATGTAAGTGAGGAGAGCAAAATAAAGTAAACTGTGACATATTATACCCAAATACTCTTCATACAGTGACTACCAGTGACATTTACACACATTTGGGACAAAAAATGACTCCTCCACTTTGAGCTGATCATGTTTTGCTGAAGTGTGTTTTCTGTAATTGCTAATGCTCTTTTTACACACAGACTGAACAACATGAAGCATTGCTTGGTCACTGGTTGAGCTAAACTGGTATTCTCTAATTGTGTAGTTAAATTTAACAGCTGACAGATATTCAACATAATGTGTGAGAGTCTAACAGAAGGACGGACAAAACCAGTAAAATATCCACTGATCTGAGAACTGAGTTCTGCTCATGTTTATAAACTATAGCGGATAACCTGTGATAATGTGGGAAATGTTGAAGGTGTCTGAACACATTGGGTTTGGCCGTATATTGCAGTATGAGGTTTAGATGGTGTTTTGGGAACCATAACTCAATTGTGAAATATCTGTCTGGTTTTAATCCTGCAGGGAAGGACGATTCCACTGGCATCTGAAGATCCATTTTCCTCAAAGCAATGCGGTTTATTCAGAGAGGTATGAAACGCCCTTCTCTTCTGTTTTGGTATTTTGTAAAGTATTTAGGTGGTGGTTTGGTTGATGACGTTGTGTGGTGTGGTGTGGTGTGGTGTGGTGTGTAATGTACAATATAATGTCTCCGGATTTGGGAAAAGTAGGGCTGTACATATAATCAAATTGTGATATGGATTGGTAATTTTTTATTTGATTACATTTTAAATGATTCATTAAATTGTTAATGTTTTATACTTTCATTTAATTACCCCGTTTTCTGATTATACATTTGAATTATATCCTAAATCCAGAAAAAGAACATTTCATAGGGCCTATTACTGTAACAAAATTTATGAAACTATTAAATTGTTCTATGAATTCAATTGATTGGACGTGGTTTTTGATTATTAACCTAATTAAACCATTAGAAGGAAATCCAGAATTTTAAAATCGAAAACACAGAATTGGGGGGAAAATAAAACGGAATTTATGAAAAAAATGTGTTTTTTTTAAAGTAATTGTTAATATGTATTGGTTTTGTAATGATTTGTTAAATTGCATTGGTTTCGTAATTGATTAGACATGCATTTTGATTACTAAAATGCAATTTAACCATTAATGGAATCCAGAGACATTAAACCGGGGAAAAAGGACAAGCCAATAGTTAGTAGCATTATTAAAGGCATAGTTCAGCCAAAAATAAAAAATTCTGTAAGTATTCACTTTCTCGACCATCAGAATGACCATTTTATCATTCCAAATCCATGAAACGAGAGAGTTTCAATTCATGTCACGATCCAGGAAACACTGTTTTGGCCACTTTAAACTGTTATATGGACAAGAGCTGCATGATGTTTCGTCAAAATCATGCTGGTCAGGGTGTGTAAATATTGGCAGAATTTCATTTGAAGGCAAGCTATTTCTTTTAATTGTCAGTTTTATTTGTTTTCCCCTTCCTCAGGTTTCCTGATGACAAACGGCTCGATCAGATTCTCAACGAATACATTCATCCTTCAGAATCAGATCCGGTCAAACGACAAAAGTACGTCAAACATCCCATCAATGCCACATTTATCTGACTTTAAGTGTACAGGTTCACAGTGCTGCACGATCAATGGTGTTTTAATCATCAACACGATTTGTGCTTGTCTCGGTTAATTAAGAATGATAATTTGCTTATTCAGAAACATTGGTTAATAAAGTGAGATTAAGTGCATGAAGTATATTTGTATTATTTAACATATTGAATTATTGCAGGTTTGTGTAATCTGAGTTTGCTTTTTACTGTTTTTATCTGCACTCTGCATGTCGTCTCTGCACTGACGGTTTCACTCAACATGCTGTAATTAATCATATTAACAGCGTTCGTCCAATGTGCTTAAAGTGCTTGAATTTGACTTTTTTAACTGCAAGTCCTGGAAAACCCCTGAAAACAGCCATATTTATGAAAAGTGCTTGAATTATTATTATTATTGAAAGACAATATATGTGAAATTAGTGTTTAATGTTATTGATAAAACAATCTTTTCACGCAATATTAACGCTACAACCCGTCTGGTGTAGACATAGAGGCATTTCGCATGACTATAAGTGTGATATTGCTCATTAATATCCAAGTATATGATGCATCTTTCATTCATCAGGTCAATCATATATTCATGAGAATAAATCAGTTATAAGGAAAGCGATATCTTTATCATAGTATCCTTTCAATGGTTAAAGTTTCCACAGTCATTGCTTGTTCTGCACTTTATTTGTTCCATTTTGTTTTATTAGTTTATTTTTGTTTGTCTATTTACCTTTTTTAGAATTTGAAAGATAATAAAGATATTGTTTGATAAGTGAGATCTCTGATTATAGTCTACCAAAAAGTAGAGCGTGGAAAGTCATGGAGTTTGATTTGACAGTGTGTGTACGAACCCTGATTGCTTTACATTCAGCCGTTGAGGCGTGTAAGCGAGCTCAGACTGCGCGTGTGTAGACGGCGAGTCTTGAACGGTGGTTTAACATTGATCTGGGTGGACGTCGACTCTCTCGCCTCGGCACAGGTGAGGAGATGCCGCTTTAAAACACGCAGGTCTCAAGTTGACATAGATCTCAACAGACATCTGGCATTTTCCCATTTCTTGACGCCTGCGTCTCATTTGTGATGTAATCGCGATGACTTTACAGCTGAGATGTGGCGTGAGCGCAGCATTGTCAGTCAGTGAGATTGCGTCTGGCTTTTTCTGAGTTTATGGATGACAGACTGCCAGGGAAAAGTGGGACAGATTAATGTTCTTAACTTCTCCACATAATGATGAAAGTGGCGATTGTTTCTTCATGGAACGGTTTTAGAGCCATTTGGGTCAGCACATTACTATTATTATGACGTCCGCCCTTTTATTCAGTCCACGAATTCCGGCTCGGGCGTAAATGCAGAAATCAAGCTGTGGTTTGGAGTTAGAAATAAACTCTTTACACTCTGATAATAGGCCACCAAATCAACACTAGAATAGAGTTGGGCGTCTTTTGGATGACTTGCTCATGATTCAAGGCATCTTTCAGGGAGGGTTTGATCGTTTTGTAAATTGTGAAAGCCAACGCTGACGTCCAACAGTTTTACCCCAGAGATCAGTGCCGAATCATGTTATTCCATAACAGTAGCTCATTAAACATGTGCAGACGAGTCGCTTAAAGTGGTGGAATATCATCTTTAAGGAGTGAAGTTAACGTATTAATACACGTCCCTGCTGTTGTTCAGCTCTGGTTTCTCATGGTCTTCTCTGGATGGAGTTAAAATAGTCTCAAAATGAATTTATTTAAAATATAGGATTCACAAATGTGTAAACTAAGATTATATATTTGCTAGGACTGGGTTATAAATATAGATTTCACGATTTGAATCGATTCTCTTTCGATGAATCCCAGGAATCGATGTTTTAGTCTACGCTGTTTTCAGTCTACAGGTGAAGCTCGAGAAACTAGAATATCGTGCAAAAGTTAACTTATTTCAGTAATTCAACTTAAAAGGTGAAACTAATATATTATATAGACTCATTACATGCAAAGTGAGATATTTCAAGCCTTTATTTGTTATAATTTTGATGATTATGGCTTACAGCTTATGAAAACCCCAAAGTCAGAATATTGTGAAAAGGTTTTCATAAGCTGTAAGCCATAATCATCAAAATTATAACAAATAAAGGCTTGAAATATCTCACTTTGCATGTAATGAGTCTATATAATATATTAGTTTCACCTTTTAAGTTGAATTACTGAAATAAATTAACTTTTGCACCATATTCTAATGTTTCGAGATTTTACCAGTATAAATGAACACAACTTTGTAGCGCCTCTCATCCAATAAATCATAATTGTTACTTCAGATACAAAACAAAGTCTCAGCTTTCAAATTCTGTCAACTTTATAATGATTAATACTGATTTGACGCTCTTTAATGTGTGCTGATAGATCGCTCTAGAACCGATCATCTCTTCATCTTGACTACTCGTTACAGCAGCAAATAAACATGATGAACATCAGAAGGAATGTTGAAAGATTCACAACAACTTCCTGAAATCAGTCACGTCTCGTGCAATCCATCAATCAGTGTTTCACCCGTGGAAAGACGTCAGTAAAACAGCTTGAGGACGATGTCACGTTACGTTTACCTCAGGAAAGCCACTCAACGACCATAAACTCGATAGTTAGCTAGCAGTCTTGCGTAGCCATGTGACTTCATCGCAGCTTTCATTGGCCAAGAACCGCCCAATCACAGCTCGTGAACATGTTAAGTCGATGTCCCTATGATAACAGATCGCCGTGCTTCTAATATATGATTCAATCAAGAACGTTGGAGGAATGGAGCCGTGAACTTCACATGCTGAAACTCCAGCGTTGAGTTGATCCTAATAAGCGGCCAGTGTCACGGTTGTAAACGCGACGCGTTCTTTTTCCATGAGGGGGTTTGGCTTCACGACGGCTTTGTTTCCAGCAGAGCGTTAAAGAACGCGACACACACGTCTACAGGAAGTCCTCTAGATTTCAAGCAATCGGATTACGAGTCGAAGTGTTTCCCGTCCTGTGTGGCGTATGCGTCTGCTAGTTCGCTCGAAATATCGGATCATAAGCTTTAGGGCTGCAACAACTAATCGATAAAATCGATAATAATCGATTATGAAAATCGTTGTCAACGAATGTCATTATCGATTAGTTGGTCTGCTTACGTCACGGGGAGCGTTTACTGGTGATTGGTGGAAACAGGCCAATCAGGATGCTCTCTGTCTTACACGCGCTTCATGAGGCACACACGCAAGGTCTCTCTCCCTCCGTTGCTCTGCCGCGCGCTCGCGCTACACGGTTTGGAGCACAGTCTCTTCTGTCTCGCATGCGCGCTCAAATCCCGGGAGTTTGAACTAATTTGCGAGCCGCTACAGGGCTCCAGACTAACTTTTTGCCTTGGTTGCACTGGTGCGCCTAACTTTTTTATTTAGGTGCACCAGCACAAAATTTAGGTGCACTAAAATTTTTCCTCGTCTCGCGTTGCCTTTAACGCCACAATTTCAAGGTCACCTTTTTATCACGCTCCATATACATTCATATATATTATGTAAATGCTTTTAAACAAGAATAATAATAATACATTTTTTTTGAAGCACAATTATACTGTATATAAAAATGTTAATCTTTAAAAAAAAAAAAACATTTAAAGTGCTGTTTTTACATTGTTCAAGTTAGGGCAGGGTATTGACACAAATTTCACAATTCGATTCAATATTGATTATTTTGGATATCAGGTACAATACATGGCAAATTTTCTCAAGGAAAACAAATTAACTAATGCTGTAAACTGGGAGTCAGTTGTAGCCGACTATGCTTCATTAGCCTACTATAATATTGAAGGTAAAAAATTGTACACAAACACTTAAATTACACTTTTATTTATTTTTATAATAATAAAGTTATATGAAATATAAACATTTAAATGGTGGCTGCATAAAAACTTGCCAGATTTTTTCAAACAACATGCATTAAATATTGAAAAACATAAAAAAAATTATAATGAATATGCAATATGGTGCATATATTTGGCAAAATGCTCCTCCCTAGAGTTAATTTTTCTAGCTAGCTAACGAGTTTATGGTCACTGGATATGTTTTTTTCTGAGGTAAATGTGACGTTACATGACATTGTTTACAAGCGTTTTACTGACGTCTTTCCACGGTTGAAACACTGATTGAGCGATTCCATGTGAAAGATACGGATTTCGATAAATTGTACTCTATCTTTTAGCACACTTTCAGACGTTCATGTTTATTTCGCGCTGTAACTGGTATTATTAAGGCGGAAGAGAAGATCATGTGCGCTCCGCGCTGCTGCTTCTCTGGGGCTGAGCTGAGCCAGAGCGATCTCACGCCACAGCGTCAAAACACTATTTATGTTTTTGAATTTCATAAGAAAATGGACCTAATTTGAAATCTGAGACTTTGTTTCATATCAATAGTAACAAAGCACAAAGATTGTTGCGATTTATTGGATGGGATGCTCGCTACAAGAATCGATTAAAATCGAGAAATCAATATTTTTTACCTAGTTCAAGTAGCCTACATTTTTAAAAGTTTCTTCGTCGTCTGTTTTCTTGCGTTTATTTAGCTGATGCTGCTGATTGCCGTAACTGATTCTCTGGTGCTCACGTCGCAATTTATTTCAATCACACAGACAGCACGGAGCATTTTAGTCCTACAGGAAAATCTGAACCACAGCCAATCAGAGGCAAAGACCAGCCCAATCTCTATCTCTGATTGGTTTAGACCACGATATGATCCAACCATGCGTGCAAGGAGAACAAAAGACTCGTTTGTTGAGAGGCAACGGATGCGATCATGCACTGGAACATGCACTGGTGCGACCTAGGAAAAAATTTAGTCGCACCCTTACAAATTTTGGTCGCATATGCGACCAAATTGGTCGCACTCTAGAGCCCTGCGCTATCAATATGCGGGTGACTTCCAGAACTTCCGGGAGACTTGGGATGTCTGTACTTTGCGTCTCGAGCATCAGGTTGCGCAATCAGTTCGCTCGCAACATAAGTGATGGATTAAAATAGTGCTACCGCAGAAATATTAAATTAAAACGGTCTTTACAAAGCGAAGCACTAAATATAAAGGCAGTTAATAACAGCAGCAGTAAATTATTGTTTTTTAGTCACTGTAGCCTACTCAGTGGTTTTCAGCGAATGTTTGTGCACTAATGCATCATTTTTCCTGTCTTTTTAATCAAGCCTGTTAGCTTGCTGCGTACCTCCACTCCGCTCTCTTTATATAGCATTTGTCTACTATTAAGTTTTAATTGTTTTTCAAACGCGATCTACTGCGGCTCTGTTCACACGCTTGTTTTCAGTCTTTCTATATTTATTTTTACAAATATCCTTATAATTCAATTAATTTTAAATAAAAATTAAATGAATTATATATTTGAGATGTTTTTAGTTTATATCTTCACATCTGAACAACATGTCTGTAAATTTGTTTTAACAAAAATTGTGTTAAAACAATATGTTGGATAAATGTTTTTTTTTTTTACAATAATCATGGTTGTCAACTTGCCATCAGCAATTATCATTAAAAACAATGCAAATATTGATATTTGTAAAACTCAATGTGTGGCTTTTGCACTTTTTAAAGTACACTTTTACACTTAAATATCCTGATTTAGGGTTTTAGGTAACACTTTATTTTACGGTGTCCTTGTTACATATGTTACATGTACTTACTGTAGTAATAACAGTAAATTATGCATAATTACATGCAACTAACCCTCAACCTAATCCTACCCTATTCCTATAGTAAGTACATGTAGTTACTTAATATTACTCTGTACTTAAATATATAATTACACTGTAACAAGGACACCTTAAAATAAAGTGTAACCGGGTTTTATTTAGTCATAATAAACAAAAAATCTAATTGAATTTTTATCCGATTAATCGAAAAAATAATCTTCCGATTAATCGATTATCAAAATAATCGTTAGTTGCAGCCCTAATAAGCTTGTGAATCGAAATAAAATCGAATCGTTAAGTTTGTTTCGATATCTTGCCTTAAATATTTGCAATTTACAAACTCTTAATCAATCAGGGTTATTATAGCAAACTAAAACCATTAAAAAAATTATTTCCGTTACTTGAAATAAAATAAAATATACATATATATTATCTAGTTGCCAAAGCAACATTTTTCATTTGATGTAACGTATTTCATTTCATTTGAATTGATGTAAAACTTCATAAAACTAGGCCTAAATTCTAAAATAAAAACAATAAACAACAATTTAAAATTCACAAAATACAGAATTTGCTGATTTTTTTGGATTTTTATAATGAAGTATAAAATGATGTTGTTATGAACACTAATGCAAATTTATGCTTCTTGAGTCAAACTTGAAAACTCGCATCTGATTGGCTGAGAAGAATGTGATCCACACACACACACACACACACACACACGACAATTTGCAGAAGCGGATCAAACAGTCCATTTATTTGTAGAAACTTTCAGAAATGTGCAAGCACACTAGTGTATTGATGAACTGTTTTCCATGGATTTGCATTTTGCGAATATGAATTTTGTATAATGAATATAAATGTGAATAATGTATTTTGTAAATGAGACCATTTTAACTCCATATCTCTGCTGGTGTTTCTGAGGATATAGATGAGAGTGAACAGAGTGTGTTTGAATGATTCTCCCCAGCGTCTCCGTGTGTGTTACGCAACCGATGCATTGTTCCGATATCAGGCATCGGCTGTCAGGACATGTTCCACGCTTCCACACGAGTGTGTGTGTTGAGTGTGTGTGTGTGTGCTTTGGATTCTCCGCTGATGAACACTGTCGGATTCGGCTCTGATAATGAGTTGAGATGAATGATGGGTTTTATCAAGATAACCATCAGCTTCAGGAACACAATGGAGAGGCGTCACTGCGGGTTGAGCCGCCGGACACTGTGTGTGTGTGTGTGTGTGTGTGTGTGTGTGTGTGTGTGTGTGTGTGTGTGGTCAAGAGTTTGGATCCATATTCTTATTCTTTATTCCGACTATTTTCCACGTTAGAGTAATAGTGCAGTGATGGAAACTCTTAAATAATGCTAATGGGAGTCTGGGAATTATTCAAATCATAAATGCAGAAAATGTGTGATTTATATTTAAATTTATGTTTGCATAAAATCCTGAAAAATTCAAACATAATTTTCTGAAAAATTATAACATTTCATTGGGCCCT
>NW_026606875.1:655000-677500 GCF_029890125.1 Rhinichthys klamathensis goyatoka
GGGTCTCGAGTGCTGGGTCTCGAGTGCTGGGTCTCGAGTGCTGGGTCTCGAGTGCTGGGTCTCGAGTGCTGGGTCTCGAGTGCTGGGTCTCGAGTGCTGGGTCTCGAGTGCTGGGTCTCGAGTGCTGGGTCTCGAGTGCTGGGTCATTTATACATGAGCTATAGTAAAGTGTAGTTTATTCCTGTGATCAATTTCCAGCATCATTACTCCAGTTTTCAGTGTCACATGATCCTTCAGAAATCAAGTTTAAAGTTTAATTACTTTATAAAGCACATTTAAAAACAGCCACAAGACTGACCAAAGTGCGTTACAAAACATCTAAATATACACACTTAAGATAATACACACAAATATAATATAATATACACATTTAAGAAAGGAAAAAAAAAATCATTCTAAAATGCTGATTTGATGCACAAGAAACATTGCAATTACTAAACATTTTCAGTATTTAATTAACATTAGATGTGTTAAAATAATCAAATATTATTAATGATAAATTATATTGTTAATTATATTTTGCATGAGGAATATTTTTAGGTTCCTAAATAATTTTGAGAAATTTTTCAATTATCAATGTTGAAAACATTCAAATATCATTCAAAAGGCCGATTGAAATATCCAGATATTCTCGTGTGTGTTTTGAAACGTGACTTCATTTGTTGGTGTTGTTTTCGGCAGGTTCCTCGAGCTTGACCTGAAGAAAAGTCTGCAGGAAAACCTGATGCATAAGACTATCGTGGAATACCCAGAAGTCTTTGTGGTTCTGAAACGGCACAGTCAGGAGTTCCTCGCTCACACACCGGGTACGAAACACACAACACACTCGTACTGCACACATATGCACATGGAGTGTATCATACATCACAAGCAGAAAGCATGCGTTATTCATCCATTCCATATTAAATGCATTATTTATTATTTTGCATATGGAATTTTCTTAGGTTTTTAAATAATTTTGAGCAATAATTTTTTACATTTAAGTACTTTGCTGATAAAAGTTTATTGATATGTTTTACTTCATTCATTCTATGTTAGATGTATTAAAAATAACATGATCAATTATAAATGGCATTATTATAATATTTTCCACAAGAAACTTTAAGTTTTTAAATAATTAAGGAATAATTTGCTTGGCAATTAAGCATATTTAGCCTCATTCTTATTTTACTATAATATTTACTTAATATTTTATTAGTAATAGCATATAGAACATTTTTAGGTTTCTTTCATTACAACTTTTGCATATTTATAGAGCATTATTTACCTCTTATTTCACTTTTTTGTTAAGTTTAAAACTTTAAATAATTCCAGCAATTACTAAAATAATCATAATGATAAATTATATTACTAATTATAATGACGTTCTGTTATCAATTATATTTTTTTTGCATTTTTATAGAGCATTATTTACCCATTATTGATTTTTTTTAAAGATAATACTTTAATTTTAGCGATTACTAAAAATGTTCGGTATTTTTTAACATTAGATGTGTTAAAAGAATCATATATTATTCATGATAAATTATAGTATTCATTATATTTTGCATGAGGAACATTTTTAGGTTTCTAAATAATTTTGAGAAGAATTTCATACTTTTTTGCATACTTATACAGCATTATTTACATCTTATTTTTCTTTTTTAAGGATAATACTTTACATAATTTTAGGACTTACTATATACATTTTCACTATTTAATGAATTTTAGATGCGTTAAAATAATATATTATTAATGATAAATTATATTTTACATGAGGAAAATATTTTAGATTTCTAAATAGAGAAATCTTTCTTTTTTTTTTTTTGCATATTCATACAGCATTATTTACCCCTTATTTTACTTTTTAAGTTTAATACTTTAAATAATTTCAGCAATTACTACACATTTTCAGTATTTAATTAATATTAGATGTTAAATTAATCATATTATTAATGATAAATTATATTATTAATTATCGTAAGTATGTATGCAGAACATTTTTACATTTGTAAATAATTTTGAGAATTTTTTTTCATGATAATTAAACATTTCTCTCCCTTTTCTTATTTTACTTTTAAACATTTACTGAAAATGTTGTGTAGTTATTAATATTCTCAGTGATCTGATAAAAGTCACTCACTACTATAATATTTTATTTAACTTTTTAGTATACAGGTGAAACTTGAAAAATTAGAATATTGTGAAAAGGTTTTCATAAGCTGTAAGCCATAATCATCAAAATTATAACAAATAAAGGCTTGAAATATCTCACTTTGCATGTAATTAGTCTATATAATATATTAGTTTCACCTTTTAAGTTGAATTACTGAAATAAATGAACTTTTGCACGATATTCTAATTTAATTATCATAAAAAGCGTAGTTCCTGCATCTGTGAGATAACCCTCATTCGTTGTCTTACTGACTCTCCCTGAAACACTCTCTTCATGTGTTACTGTTCAATGTGTTGCGTGACTCGTTCATCAGCAAGCCTCTGATAAAGACGAATGAAGGGCTGTTGATGTGGTATAGATTCTCAATAACCTCGGCTTGATTTGTTTATAGTGTTTGCGAGTTATCTCACCATAAAGATGTTTATGGAGTCACACACACACACTTACACAACACACTTGTATGCAGAACATGTGTGCTACTTGCCGTTGCGTAACTCAAGTGTTCCTGAAAAGGTCGAGGGAGAAAGAAAAAGTGCTTGGCGAGTTATAAATATTATAAAATATTATTCTTCTCACCCCATTGGCAGATAATTCTACTAGTTTTAAGCATCAGCTCACTTAATTTTGATTTATTTATTTTTTCTTAGAAAACAAGACTTAATATCTTATGTTATTTTACTACTTTAGTAAATGCATCTTGATTTAAGAAATGTTTGATATTTGGACTGGAAACAAGATAAAAATAGCATTTTTTGTCGTGTGCTATTATGCAGCAAGCAAACGTCTAACATGCACTTTTTTCCTCTCGTTCCAGAGCGTTCCAGTGCGAGTGTCTCCAGTTCCCCGGATAAACCGCGTTCAGAAGTCTCCAAGAGGCCGAAAGTCGTGCCAGAAGACGAAGAGCTGGAGGACGGAGAGCTTCGAAGTGACCAGGAGGAAGACAACACTGAAGATGACGAGGGTAATCTTCCTGAAACTGAGAGTAAAGTGCCTGTAACACATCATGAAGATGATGAGGGTGACGAGGAAGAGCTTCACAGCAGTGTTCTGGAGGCTAAAACCAACCATGAAATGATGAAGGTTTCTGGTGATGATGATGATGGTCAGGACTGCACTGATGAAGACAATAAGTCTTCCGTTTCACAAAACCTCCCTGGACTTCCTGACGAAAACATAAATGGTGATGGTGTTGCTCAGCATGAGACTGACGAAAGTCCGAGTTCATCATGCGATTGTTCTGATGCAAGCAAAACTGAAGGCCAGGAAAACACGCATAATGCAAGTAACATTTATTCCAATGAAAGTCACATTTGTGCAGATGTTACACTAGTGTAGGCGCCGAAAACACTCATGCTAACTGCTTAGTTACTCAGTATTTTTGTCTTGTTTCCAGTCCAAATATATAAAAATTCTTAAATCAAGATGCATTTACTAAATGAGTAAAATTATTAGATATTATGTCCTGTTTTCCGGGGGAATTAATCAAAATTAAGTGAGTTGATGCTTAAAAAAAAGCAAAATTATCTGCCAATGGAGTGAGAAATATAATATTGTTTCTGTTTGAATTTAGATTATTTTTCTCACCCCATTGGCAGATAATTTTGCTTGTTTTAAGCATCAACTCACTTAATTTTGATTAATTCCCCCGGAAAACAGGACATAATATCTTATAATTTTACTCATTTAGTAAATGCATCTTGATTTAAGAATTTTTACATATTTGGACTGGACACAAGACAAAAATACTGAGTAAGAAAAGCATTTTTGAAGTGTTTATACCAGTGAGGGTCACAAACGATCCTGATAACCGGACCGTAGTTGATAAGGCTTCAGAAATGACACCAGATTAAGATAACAGCTGGGACTGTTGCTGAGGCAATGGACTGTTTTGACGACTGATGTTTTTAAGCGCTGATATCTTATATATTTTAAACGCTGATCACACGTCATTGTGTTCATAGAGACGGACAAACACATAAGCGTATCTAATAAAGCTCACGCTTTTGCAGAACTCGTGAAATGCTGTACGTTCTGTTGTCAACCTCAGGAAATAATGTTAAAGTTGTAGTTAAAATTATTTGTTTTTGTCTTGATTTATGTGAATATCAATTTTACACAACAAAATTTGTTAGCCTGCATTCTTATTTTGTGCCTTAGAATTGCATCAGAAAACGTAACTGCGATTCACAGGATTGATACGCTTCAGATATACACGCATTTTTTATTTCATGTTTGTTTTCCGACATGCTTTTTTTGGCAAACTGTGTAATTATGTAGAAGTATTTTTATGGCAAATGCCTCTTTAATAAACTTCTGCATCTGTTTGTGAATGTTGCCAGTTTGGAGTCTTTTTTGTTAATGATGCACATTTAGGGGTCGTTTACACGACACCGTTTTTAACTAAAAAGAGAAAACTTTAATGCGTTTTCATCGTTCATTTACACACCAACAGCGTTTTGAGGGCCTGAAAATGAACATTTTTGAAAACTGCCAGTTTTAAAGCGATACCGTTGTCGTCTCGGTGTAAACCAGTGTTATTTTTTCAGCAGGAAACTAACATTCACTTTTTTTTTTTATTATTATTTCCTGCAAATGGAAGGTCAATGGCATTGTGGGATAGTTTTACTGCACATTTTATCATATGTAGTAGGTTATCCAGAATTTCCATGCACATACTGTGCACAAATTCATGTGATTTGTTTATGAAATTTGAGGACACAGATTAACTTTTTTGATAAAATATTATTTGTAATTTGTTTCTATTGCATTACGTCATTGCGTTTTTTTCTACTCACTAAAATACTCTACAGTTAGATGTTATTTTATTATTATTTTAATCATGTTTTTGTTTTATTTGTTTATTATTTAAATCAAAATCTATTTCTTCTAATCATATGTATGTGTGTGTGTGTGTGTGTGTATATATATATATATATATATATATATAATTTAGTTCAATCTTTTTTTTAACTTTTATTTATTTACTTTTTTATTAGAATAAGAGTCAATTTTCTCTAAACATTTCCACGGACCCTAGTTTCAAAAATGCTGTTCTGAATATACAAATTTTTTTTTTTGCACATTGCATCAATACGTCTAACTAATAGATATCATCATATACTTTCCCAGTTGATTGATTAGTTTAAGAATTGCAAACATTTTTTTGTTTTCTGAGATGTTATGTTGAAATATGCAACTGAGGCATTATCTATTTAAATATGAACATTGGATAAAGCTTTATACATAATTCTTGTTTTATTTTGTTTACATATTACAGTTAAAGGTTTTTACTGATGGGATTTTGGATTTCTCTTTTTCTCACTGCATAACTCAGAAAATACTGTCAAAAAATACATTTTCACCATTTTTAGGAATAAATTGTTGTATAAAACCAGGCGAATTATATATGAACAAACCCCTCAGTAAAAACCTTCAGAATATAGACAGGAATAAAACTGTAAATTTTGGTGTATATAACTGCTGCAGAAGTGGAGGAAAAAACTCTTTTATAAACATACAGCCTTTAAAGTTATGTATAGTAATTGAAATCTACATACGCAAATAGGAAAGTTCAATAAACGCAACACTTAAGTGTATTTATTGCTAGTTTAAAAGGCCAAATAGCCCAAAATCTCACAGTTAAATGATGCATGAGAAATAGTTTTTTTGCCTGTAGTGTCTCGCCTTGAGAAAATCACACAATCGGACGGAGAAATTTAGTATCAGTGTGCATCTCTATTTTTAGTTTTATTCTCCAAGAGGAATTGATCATATGATGAAAATACAAAAGTGTCTGAAATATAAGAGGAATTGATGATGGCAGCTAAAAAAGGAAATGATTTTTTTCCCCGTATGAATAACGTGCACTGATGAATCCTTTAAAATAAGACCAAAACATGAATTAAGAAAGTAAGTAGTGTCTTTTTAGACTTCAGGTTGACTGTAATGTGTTTATTGGTGTATTTGAGGGCATGAGCCGGTGATGTTTCTATCTATGGACTCCAGAACAATGTGTGTTTCCACCGGATGTGTGTTTTTAGAGCGATGAGAGTGTGTTCTGCCCATCACGGGTGAGATTAAGCTGTTTTACGCTGAAACGATCACCACAAACTGCTGTGATGAGTGCATCATCACGCCCGAACGAGCGTTATCGAGGACAGAACAGACAGAGAAACCCACAGTAAAACAGGCAGGCCTGATAGATTGAGCTGTTAGATCTGGTTTAGATGAACCACACCATCAGTCTCAGACAGGCCAAGCTTTGTTTTCTAGTACATTGGGTCCTGAAAGCATTAATTCGGCCCAGAGATATTCTGTTGTCTCAGTGTAAACTCGTATCTCTGTGACCGTTTGTTTGCCAGCAGAATGATACAAGAATCCCAAACAAACATGAACAGATTGTTTGAAGGTCTTGTGGAAACATGAGAAGTCTATGTGATTTTTGTTTAAATATTTCAACTTGTAATTCAGTTTCTCAAATATGTGGTTTGGGCTTTGTGACGTATGTAATTGCTAGGGATTGCACCGATATGAACATTTTGGCCGATAACCGATAATTCGTTATATTTGAAAGCCGATATTGGCCGATAAATCTAAATCCAAATTTGTATATACTTTTTCAGAGCCTGATTACAAAAACAAAAGTTTCACCATTAAAAGCCATGTGCCAAAACACAATTATAATGTTCTCATTATAATTTTAGGAAGCCGATATCACAGCACATAACTGTATTTTCCTTATTTGAAGTGATTCCTATCATATTTCAAGCAATTTAAAGCCATCATGTTGAGCAGTGCGCATCTGAAGAGTCTCAGCTGAAGGAAATAATACATTATTCATCGGCTTCAATATATTGGACACATTTTCTTATCAGGCCGATAATGATAACATTTAAAATGAGCATACATCGGCCGATACCGATATGTTGCCCGATATATCGTGCATCCCTAGTAGTTGCATTTGCTGACTCCCATTGTTTTAGAAAATCAGATGCATGCTGGGAATGTCTTTAGAAAAGTCTTATTAGTGGTCTTTGTTCAACTGTCAGTATTACTGTACTTGATTTCAAGTGTTATTATACTTGTGTAGCTGTTAGGCCAGATGTTTCGGTTGCATAAGTTACTCTAAAAGTCATTGTTTGCGCTGGAGATCATCGTTCTTGGACTCGTCTGTTGTTTAATAATAATAAGCGTGTGTTCTTGCCCAATATGAACATGATCTGTGCAGCTGCTGCCCTTCATATAAAGCACATATTGTCTGTTTGTTTTGACCTACTGCAAAAAAAAAAATTCTTGATTTGATATTTGGACTGAAAACAAGACCAAAATACTGACATTTCTTAAATCAAGATGCATTTACTAAAGTAGTAAAATTACATAAGATATTAAGTCCTGTTTTCTGGGGAAATAAATACAAATTAAGTGAGTTGATGTTTAAAAAAAAGCTAAATTATCTGCCGATGGGGTGAGAAAAATAATGTTTCTGTTTGAATTAAGATTATTTTTCTCTTTTTTTAAGCATCAACTCAATTCATTTTGATTAATTCCCCCGGAAAACATGACATAATATCTAATGTGTTTTTACCCATCTAGTAAATAGAATTTTTACATATTTGGACTGGAAACAAGACAAAAAGCATTTTTTGCGGTTCTCGACCTGGCTCTCGAACCCTTTTCCACGGACAGCAGCACTAACGCTTCATTTCCCCATCAAAGAGCGCTTTGTTTGAGCTTTGTCTCCGCTGACGCCTTCTCTGGAGCGCAGGCTAATTTTCGTTAAGTTCATCATTAACGCTTATGTAACGCTGTCTGCGGCATGCCGTCATTGCTTACATCCAGCGCCTGTGTGAGATGAGGTGTGTGTCAAGGCTAGTTAAGCGCTCTAATAGTGACTATTCCCCAAACTCTCTCTTTGGCAGCGTGTCTCACACACCCGTTTAGTCTCACTCGAGCTATTCATCATCGTACACAAACTCTCTCCAGCATGTTCTCAAGACACATGGATATGCAATTTTCCAAATGTGTGAGATGTTCTTTTACTTTTAGTGATCAGATGCACCATTTTGACCCCAAAAATGAACATTTTGTTATTTTTACATCCTTGCACTCTGAAAAATAAAGGTTTTTTTATGGGAATCGATGGTTCCACTAATAACCTTTAACATCCATGGAACTTTTCCATTGCATAAAATGTTCTTTGTAGTGAAAAAGGTTCTTAAGATTGAAATATTCTTTGCACTAGTTCTTTTAAGAACTTTTTTTAACCAAAAGGTTCACTCAAACTGGTGGTTCTATATGGCTCTACTGTGTAAACCCACTTTTGGAACTTTTATTTTTTAGTGTTTGTTGATCAAAACCTTTGAAGCCGTGCCATGAAAGTCAATGTGCTCCAAAGTTGTTGGACCTCAAATGTCTTTGGGTTCGCAGAAGAAAGGCACACAGGTACAGGAACCACATAATTAGTAAATAATGACAGAATTTAAATTTTTGGCTGGACTGGTCCTTTAAAACAATAACAAGAGATAAAAATGACGGTTCTTTATTGGCATCGATGGTTCCATGAAGAACCTTTAACATCCATGGAACTTTTCCATTGCACAAAAGGTTCTTTATATTGGAAAATGGTTCTTAAGATTGAAATATTTTTTTGCACCAAAATGTTATTTGGGAAATTCAGTCTGTTGGTTCTATGGGTTTGCTGCGAAAACGTGTATGTTGATCAAAACCATGCAATGAAAGTCAATGAGCTCCAAAGTTGTTGGACCTCAACGTTCTTCAAAATTTCTTGCATACAGAAATGCATAGAACCACATGATTAGTAAATAATGTGTCGAATTTTCATTTTTGGCTGGACTGTCCCTTTAAAACATTCGCCAGCTCTGTATTTGGCCACTAGGGGTCATCAGTGAAATGACGGACAGGTAAAACCCCAATGAGGGACACCTTTGAAGAGGACAGGAGACTTAAGCGTTGAAAAGATTATGCATTTTAACCTCTTCTGAATGGACCATAAAATCTGGTTTGGCTCATAAAGTGCATGCAAGTTTGTCAAAGCTGTTTCATAAATAAAAGATTGCATAACAAATGACTCCATCCATGATGCCAAGTGGAAAACCATTAAAATGACTGTTTTCATTCCATTTGACTTCATCACCGCCAGCTTTGTTATCAGTCTTATTTGTTTTTGTCATTTTAGTCCTTTTTTTAGTTGTCTGCATCGTCATATCTCAAGGAAACGTCTGGAGCTCTGTCCTACTCAGATAAAAACAGCTTAAAGGCCTCCATGGTGTGATATAACCATCCGTTTGTGTTCCCGATGTCCGTTGGGATGTCATAAAACCCAGCTTGCTCTAATACAGGATCTCTGTTCTTTCAGAAGTGGCATATTTTTAGAAGAAAGGCCCAAACTGAACAAGCTGCTTCCAAATATTTTCCAACATCTGCCGACCATCTGCATTCCTCAGCTGGATTTCCTTCACCTGGATCAAACCTCACTGGAAATATATCACTCCAGATGATATGAGGTTAAGAGACGCACTGCAAAAAAAATGCTTTTCTTGTTTCCAAAAGCATTGTTTGCAGTGCAGGGAAGATGGACAGATGCCCTTCAGATCTGGCCTACATAATGCATGATTACGGCGTTATAAAAGTCTCAGATCGAAGATAAGATCGATATTCATTAAACCCATGTGCGATGTCTAAACAACAAGTGCATGAATGGCTTGTTGAGGAGTTATATAAAGCATTAAGACCGCCTCTTCCATGTGATGTTTTAGTCCTGAAAGCTCCTGTAAACACAGACTGGAGCTCCGTTTGGAAAAGCACTCAAGATTCTGGGCGTAGCTCCATGTTTTCTGCTATTGCTGGGTCTCTTAATTGTTTTCTTGAAGGAACTAAATGAACGAGAGTCTCAGGTTTTATTGTAGGAAGCAAGTAGAGTCTCACAGTTCCCCAAAAGCATTCCATTCAACAGAGATAAAGAGAGAGAGGGAAAGTGTGGTTATATAACCATCCCTTCATTCAATCAAAGATTGTCTCTCAATTCACGCATGTTTCAACATCTTTCCATGAGCATTCAAGGACTCGACTCGAGGTGTTCAGTTCATAAATAAATCTTTTATTTGTAACATATAAAATTAGATCATTTTACACTTTATTCCAGTATGACAATGTTCAAATAAAAGAGCTACATTTGAGATAAATAATATTAATAACAACAATAAAACATTCATTCAACCTTTTTTTGATCGTGTCGTGGAGTTGGATTCCATTAGCTGCCAAACACTGAGGATGCGTTCACCCACGTCAGGAGGGAGTGTTACTGCGGACAAACTCAACCTTCGCCAGGTTCATAGTCTACCAGTTGTACGTTTTAGCATGTGCATATCTACAATTGGGAATACACACACACACACACACACACAAGTCTACAGTTTTGGTTCTTGTTTTGTATTTAGACCTCAAGATATACATCAGGAATTGTAATATTTACATCTTTTACAGGTTGCTCCGTAACGAAGCTATAAAACGTAGCGCTCCAGTGTGAAGCGAGTCTTTTCCAAAAACGCTGCACTGCAAAAAATGCTTTTCTTACTTAGTATTTTTTCTTGTTTCCAGTCCAAATATCAAAAAAAACCTTCAATCAAGATGCATTTCCTAGATGAGTAAAATGACATAAGATATTATGTCGCGTTTTCCAGGGGAATTAATCAAAATTAAGTGAGTTGATGCTTAAAATAAGCAAAATTATCTGCCAATGGAGTGAGAAAAATAATGTTGTTTCTGTTTAAATTAAGATTATTTTTCTCACCCCATTGGCAGATAATTTTGCTTTTTTGAAGCATCAACTCACTTAAGTTGTATTTCCCCATAAAACAAGACTTAATATCTTATGTCATTTTACTACTTTAGTAAATGCACCTTGGACTGGAAACAAGACAAAAATACTGAGTAAGAAAAGCATTTTTTGCCGTGTGACGCGGCCTCAGCAAACAGTGCACTTCAAAGTCCCCGTAATGTAAATCCGTAATTCCGTGGGAATCTAGTTACATCAGGAGTCGATTGGCCGGCGGACACGTCTCCCCCCCTTTCGGGTCGCGCTCGTGACGGTTCCCGGGGTGGGGATTCCCTCCCGCTCAGTCTCTGAACTTGTGGATGTCGTTGAAGAGTCTGTAAAAGGGGTAGGACGCGTCGTTGCCTTGGGCGCAGTTATAGGTGCACTTGCAGGACTCGATCATCATGACGTTCTTGTTGAAGGTCTCGCCGTCGTCGCAGCGAAACTTGACTCGGATGGTTCGGGTTTGCTGTGGGCTACAACACCGGCCGTCCACACACGAGCCACAGTATCTGGGCCGATACTTCTTCAGACTGGAGCATCCGGCGTAAGAGAACTTCACCGGCTGCATCGACTTCTTGGTCCGGTTGCATTTCTTCCCCTTCTGTTGGAGGACGCAAGGATTAGTCACCTTCATTTATACAGCGCTTTAAACAATATAGACTGTTTCAAAGCAGCTTTACAGTCATAACAGGACATTTAGGTAACAGAGATTGCTTGGGCTTTACAGCAGCTCTAGAATAAAGTTATTGTCCAGCTAAAGTTCGTTTTGATTGATTCACTTCCGTTGCAAAGTCAGATTAGTCAATAGGGCTGGGACAATAAATCGATGCATCTCTCTCGAATCGATTCCGAGATTTTCCGAATGCGTCGCGATTCTCTCTCTTTGCATCGCGATTCTGAGCTTAGTTTTTAAGTTCTTTGGAAACATCCGTACTCTGCTTGCTTCCAATGCCTTACTTACACACACCACTTGAACCTTCTATAAAATAATCATTCATAAAGTTTGAAACGGTTGAAGGGAATTACTAGGGTGTTTGCAGTTATCTTGCGTCATTAAAGCATTCTGAGGTGCGAGTACATTAGCATTATTTGAGCATGCGGTTAAAAACTAGCCTAGAGCGCCATCTAGGCTAAGCTCAGAATCGATTCGAGAGAGAATGGCGATGCATTCGGAAAATATTGGACTCGATCCATGAATCGATGTATTGTCCCAGCCCTACGATGCCATGTGTTTGTGTTGTTGAAGGGACGCTGCTTACCTTAAGGCTGGTGTATGGTGATTGGCTGCATGGACGGACTTCACAGATCCTGGTTTCCTTCACCAGTTTGCAGTCGGCGTTGTCGTTGGTTATTCTGGTGGAGACTCCCGTGCCGCAGGTCTTGGAGCATTGGGACCAGGGTGTGGTCTGAACTATGCACTTCTGGGATTCCCGCTGAGATCGGAATGCTGCGAATAAACAAAGTGCTGTTTAAAACTCGATTCGCACGCACATCGCTAACGCCAATCCAATGCATCCGTTTTGTAACAAATCCTTCCCAAGCCCTAAAATTACACTTCTTTTTTTTGTCCAGAAAGCTTATTTTATTTAATTTTGATCATATTTTTTAATGCAATTTTTCCCCCCAAAAATAACTCACAATTTTCATGCATAACCCTTTTAATTCAGCTCTAAATATCTTACATTGGGAGTCTTTGCCGACCTCATGTGGAAAATAAATAATAACATGATATTTCATGACTCTAGATGGGCTTATAGCTCTATATGGAGCAGAGGAGCTGTTCCGCTGGGCCCTAAAGCCAGTTCCCTTCAGAATGCATTCAGATACACATATAGACATTTTAAAACTATTTTTTGGAAAAGTTTTAGCATGTTTAGTTTAAATTTAGAGCATTTGTAGGTTTTTCTATGTGTACTGAAGCATTCCTCGCATTCCTATATGGGGGTCAACTTGACCCGATTTGTTACTTTTTAAAATTTCAAACACAAAACTCCTTGAATCCATTACTTTGTGTGTGTGTGTATTTGTGGTTCAAATGCGAGAAAAGTCATAGGGTCTTGGACCCCTCCGATGAATACTAAATTAAAAAAAAAAAAATCCGGGTCACAATGACCCGAGGGAAGGATGAGTGTTAAAGATCTTACCAGGTAAAGATTTGAGTCCCGGCTTCACGTTGGAGATGAGCTCGTTCTTGTTGGTGAGGTCACTCTCGGAGTCGTCAACCATTGGATCGTTGCCAAACTTGTCGGTGGATTCCCGATGCTTCCCGTCGTCGCAGACCCACTCCTCGCAGCATTGCCCCGGCACTTTGACCAGCCTGGGATTGGCGCATCCCAACGTGGGAAGGGAAAGCTCTTGCGGGCAAAGCGGGATACATCCCACCGCCCCGTCAATGCAAGTGCACTGGTGTTTGCAGTTAGGCTGGAAACTCTCTCCGTTCTGGTAGATCCTGCTGTTGTACTCACATGGTCTTCCCTCAGATTTGGCTGTGAGAGAAAACGAAAGGTATATTTTAAATCTAATGCTCACATTCCACATGCAAAACTCCCCCCTCCCATCCACACATGCTTTCCATTCAGTGTCTTTTACCAAGCATAATGAGAAACATACCTCGGCAGATGCCTCTGGTGGCCCCGTGGCTCGCCCCGAAGTTGCACTCGAGACCCTTGGTGTGGTCGCACGGCTCGGTCTTGCTGCAGTCTTCGTTCAGTTGTCTGGCACACACTTTACAACAACCACAGCCATCCGAGACCAGACTGACTCCAGGAGCGCACTTGGGAAGCTCCTGTGGGCATGAACATGCTGGGCAGCTGGAGAAACCCTGAGCGGAAAAAACAGGACACTTTAGTGACTTTCAAGTCAATAACCATAAAACCCACTGATGAAAAAAACTAAAAACGTGTAGATGTGTCCTTTCAATGTCTATGGTGTAAAAAGTGATCAGTTGACTTAACTTAATAATTTTAAGGCAAGGGTTTCCTCAATTGTTTTTAAGTAAATAAACTTCATACTTAATCGAAAAAATCAACTAGTGTGGCATTATCAAGTTCATATAACTTAATTTTTTCAAGTAAGCATTACGTTTATTTACTTAATAATTTTAAGGCAATGGGTTTCCTAATTTTTTTAAGTAAATAAACTTCATGCTTAATCGAAAAAAATAAGTAATGTGTAACTGTCAAGTTCATATAACTTATTTTTTTCAAGTGAGCTTTAAGTTTATTTCACAATTTTAAGGCAAAGGGTTTACTAAAAAAAAAATGTAAGTAAGTTACCTGAACACTTTTTACAGTGAGTTTGTGAAACTCAAAACTGATTCTCCAATGAATGGGTTAACACTCATTTGGATATCATACAACTTCTATAATCAGCAAACAAACGAGTAGAATGAAAGTAACTCACCACATTAAAGTGCCCAATAAGGATGACGATAACAGCCCAAGCAAACATCTTCGCTTCTCTGTGTACTGAAAAGTGGTGTATGAAACGAACAGTTAAAGTCCTCGCTCGTGTAAGGTCGCGGTGCGCTGACTCGTCGCGTCGCGTCGCGTTCTCGGTTAGTTCTCGTGCGTCTGAAGGCGTTCGCGCTCTGAGGGTGAAGACGCGCGCGACTCCTCTTTTATACACCAGTGGAGCCTGACGTCACCATCGCTGAACTGTTCCGAAGGAATGCGAGGAATGTTTCTTGGCGCGTTTTCCATCCGAGCTAAGCACCACCCTGTCTAACTTTCTTCTTTTTTTCCTCTCTCACTTAAATGAATTTTCCCCTCTCACTGAACACATTTTTTACTGTTTCCCCCTTCTCTCTCTCTCTCACTTTCTCTGCTCTTCACGCTTCCTTTTTGGGTTTGCGTAAAGTTAATGCCTAAAGACTTGAAACCATATATTATTTATCTAAATAAAGCGTTCTGATAGCATACTCAAATGTGTAAAGAAGCTTTTTGTTTAGCATTTTAAGGAGACAGACAGCTGTAGTTCTGTGGGTTTATTAAGTGTGCGAATTATTCCGTTAATTTGTAAAGGAATTTTATTTATATTGAGATTCAAAATTTATTTTTGCTGCCCCTAGCTAACCATTATAATGGTTAACTCATTAAGTAAATAATTTAACTCATTCTCCTATTAAAGCAACGTGTGTGGTAACTTAATGTTTTGAAAAACGACTTTTTTTGGGTGTGTGCGTGTGTTTGGAGGGTTAATTTTAAGTATTATTTCACCAGCATCATCTTACTAACCTCCTTTATTTTGGCTAACGTCATGTAAAAGTTATTAGCCTTATTACTCGGCATAGAAATATTTCGTCGCCCCCAGGGGTCTATTAATGGCGGTACGCGCGCGCGTCAACCATAAATTAATGCACGGCACGCGCGCGCGTTCCCTTGTTCAGATCAGCTACGCGCTTTGGGGAATTGTATCAATCTTCAAACACCCATTTTAGAAATACAAACGCTTAAAAACTCATCTGTGCCATCATGCACCCTATTCTGCGCGCGTTTCAGACGATCTAAACTCAAACTTTACGGCTTCTATTTTTGGCTCTGCTCGCTCCTCTCTCTTGACTCAACAGCTCGAAGTGGTTCCAGATGTGGAGCCTGATTCCAGACGTAACAATATTACCATATTTGGTCTGGGCAGTAGCTTGCATTATTAACATTTCTGCTGGAGTTATCCAACCACAAAGCATTCCTGACAGCTTAAAGGGTCCCTACATATGCTCTCCGTGGAGGAAATTCCTCCAGATAATTTAATATGCATGCAGTCTGTCCATCACAAAGTGAAAGAAAAAGTGCAACAGGCATCCAGTTTTCCACATAAGATGTTAAAATAAAAAAAGAAAAGTGCACTGTTTTTCTCTGAGATTCCAAATAAGTGGCATTCCACCGAAAATCAGAGATTAGAAGTTCTTGGATGCACAAACCAAAGCGAGTGTGAGAGCAAGGGAATGCACAATATAGCATTGAATAGCTCTTTCCACAGGCTCTCGGAGAGCAGAAGTGTGTGGACACTGAGACGTCCTGATGGAGAACGCTTGGCACCTGGAATCAGATTCTTCTCATATCTCAGGTATGGTTCACTTTAACGTCTTCATGGGCTGTGTGTGTGTAGCCAGTGTTCTTTACACTGGGTTGCATATGTGTGTTGTTTTCTCCTGATCAGTCAGGCTTCTGTATGAATGCATCTGATCTGTTCTTTGAGATCGAAATCCCTGTGGTTAAACTGGTTTTAGTTGATTTTTCCCACATTGCGACACTAGATGGTGATGTGCTGTGTCATTGTAGTAAAGATGATCTGTGAGAGTGTTTGACACAATCGTATGTTCTGGTTACCAGTGTTGGGGAAAGTTACTTTGAAAATTAATGCGTTACTCCCTTTAAAAGTAACTAATTGCGTTACGTAGTTAGTTTTTAAGAAAAGTCATGCGTTACATTACTTTTGCGTTACTTTTTCTCACCTGGGCTGAGCATTTAATAACAAAAAGTGCTATTTTTGGCCAAATGTAGACCCTTTCACACCAAAATTGAAATTATTAATCCTCAGGCTCAACGAAGTGCAAAATCACGAATCCAATGCAAATTTCACCAATAAAAACAGAGTATAAATATAAATTTAAAAAAAAGAAATATATATATATAGAGAGAGAGTACATTGGCCAATAAAGTGAGATTAAATGCATAAAAATATTTGTTTTGTTTAACATATTTAATTATTGGAGGTTTGCATAGTGTGATTTTGCATTTGACTGATTTTATTCATTTTGAGGAATATTGAATCATTTTTTGTGCAAGTGAGATGAGGAAATGCACGCTCACATTTAGTCTAGAACTACAGTAAACATCATGTTTACACACACACACACACACACACACACGACGCCTCTGCACTTACAATTTTATTCTCAACATGAAGACAAGAGAGCTGTCAATTTGCTATACTTATTTTAAAAAGTAACTGAGATTTTTTGTTGTAAATTTTAAAGGTAATGCGTTGCAAAAGTTATTGATTACATAACTTGTAAAGTTATGTTACATTACATTACTTGTAATGCGTTTCCCCAGCACTGCTGGTTACCATGACTGGGTAAAATCACATTTATAACATTTGAATTGAGCAAAATAGTTGATACCTCTGCTGGAAACTCCAGTTTTAGAACATGATAGCACTTTTATTAGAACTTGAATTGGCTTTAGACCATCTTGGACCAGAACCACCCCATCTGAAGCTGGTCAAGCTGTTTTGTATGAAACATGGTGTTATGTTTTATTTTTTAATGACCAGCCAGAAACTATAGTCACCGTGTTTCAAACACTGTTACCAGCCCAACAGTTGACGCATGTGGCCTGGGAAGTGTGCAGAGCGTATTTGTTGAGGAGCATGTCCATTTCTGAGCCAATCACCTGAGCTGGAAATGCTGGAAAATGACATCATGGTAATGCTGATTGGCTTTTACTATTGACTATTACGTGAATGCTTTTAAATGGCTCTCAGTGATGAAAGATGCTCTTTATAGTCGAATGGCTTTAAAAACCCAAACCGCTTGGTTTACCAGCATCAGAAATTAGTTTAAACTATCGGTTTTATCACTATTGTTTATCATTTGAAACCAAACTTCTTTGTTTGATACGCCACTTGCTAAAAGGTAATAAAAGGTCAGCTGCTTCTCTGATTTGTTTTTGATTTGTGTGATTTTAGGTGTTCAAATACTTTTTAAGGCCACTGTATGTCAGGTGATATAAGTTATCATTTTCCCAATATGGATCTAGGTGGTTACTAGGCGTTGCTAGTATGTTCTGGGTGGTTACTAGGCGCTGCTAGTATGTTCTGGGTGGTTACTAGGCGCTGCTAATATGTTCTGGGTGGTTACTAGGCGCTGCTAGTATGTTCTGGGTGGTTTCTAGGCGTTGCTAGTATGTTCTGGGTGGTTACTAGGCGTTGCTAGTATGTTCTGGGTGTTTACTAGGCGTTGCTAGTATGTTCTGGGTGGTTACTAGGCGCTGCTAGTATGTTCTGGGTGGTTACGGTTACTAGGCGTTGCTAGTATGTTCTGGGTGGTTACTAGGCGCTGCTAGTATGTTCTGGGTGGTTACTAGGCGCTGCTAGTATGTTCTGGGTGGTTACTAGGCGTTGCTAGTATGTTATGGGTGGTTACTAGGCGCTGCTAGTATGTTCTGGGTGGTTACTAGGCGTTGCTAGTATGTTCTGGGTGGTTACTAGGCGCTGCTAGTATGTTCTGGGTGGTTACTAGGCGTTGCTAGTATGTTCTGGGTGGTTACTAGGCACTGCTAGTATGTTCTGGGTGTTTACTAGGCGTTGCTAGTATGTTCTGGGTGGTTACTAGTTGTTGCATGTTGCTATGGTGTTCTGAGTGGTTACTAGGCATTGCTAGTATGTTCTGGGTGGTTACTAGGTGTTGCTAGGGTGTTCTGGGAGGTTACTAGTTGTTGCGTGTTGCTATGGTGTTCTGAGTGGTTACTAGGTGTTGCTAGGGCGTTCTGGGTGGTTATTAGGTGTTGCTAGGGCGTTCTGAGTGGGTTACTAGGCGTTGCTAGGATGTTCTGGTTGGTTACTAGGTGTTGCTAGGGCGTTCTGAGTGGTTACTAGGTGTTGCTAGGATGTTCTGGGTGGTTACTAGTTGTTGTGGTTGCTAGGATGTTCTGGGTGGTTACTAGGCATTGCTAGGGTGTTCTGGGTAGTTACTAGGTTTTGCTAGGGTGTTCTAAGTAGGTTACTAGGCATTGATAAGATGTACTGGGTGGTTACTAGACATTGCTGGGAAGTTTTGAATGTCTAATAGGCGTTGCTATGATGTTCTGGGTGGTTACTAGGCGTTGCTATGATGTTCTGGGTGGTTACTAGGTGTTGTTAGGGCATTCTGAGTGGTTACTAGGTATTGCTAGGGTGTTCTGGGTGGTTACTAGTTGTTGCGTGTTGCTATGGTGTTCTGAGTGTTTACTAGGCATTGCTAGGATGTTTTGGGTGGTTACTAGGTGTTGCTAAGGAATTCTGAGTGGTTACTAGGTGTTTCTATGATGTTCCGGTGGTTACTAGGTGTTACTAGGTGGTGTAAGACTGTGAAAATAACTGTTATGATGCTTGAATGTTCTGGGAAATTACTAGGCTGTTGCCAGGCTGTTGCTAAGGGCTTACTTTTTGGTGCTACTGTACGTCAAGTGATACAAGTTGCTATTTTGTCACTACGTTGTGTTTCCTCTCAGTGTTCGAGGTCAAATGAAGTGTCCAGTGAGAACGTGAGCTCATGAAGGGTTGACATCTGTTCGGGCGCGGGGCTTTTAGGAAACAGTGCTGTCATTGTGTTCTCATTTTTCTATTCTGGAATTACACATCCAGGAACCATTACAAGAGCGTTTTTCATTTGTGTCCGCCGCCATGTTGTAATGGCAAACATAATATTTTCCACTTTCTTCCAGGGCTCTTGGAAGTGCGATTGATTACGAACACATGACTCAGTGGCTCAGACCCATCCATATTTCTACATTACGTAACGCGTTATGTTTATTTTACCTCCGGTGTGGAAGTTCTCTCGGATCAGAGAGATGTTATCCAGGTTTTCGGCCCTTGTTTGCTCTGTGGCTTTTCCTCTCATAGTTCACTGAGACTATGCGATGTCATTTCCTGTGTGTGAACTGCTACTAAAATCACACTCGACTCTCCCAGGACCAGCGCTGTCGTTTCAGTGGCAAAACAATCCGAATGTCCTTCAGTACTTTGATGTATAGGCTGTTTTTTTTGCTAGTCGGCGATAAGCTGATGTCGGCTTCTTTTATTATGTCTATTTTAGACGTTTTAAGACACTAATTTAAAAGGACAGTTCATCCAAGGATGACAAAAACAAAGACATGAGGGTGAGTAAATGTAGACAGATTTTCTGTTTTTGGGTCACCTGTCCCTTTAACATCTGTTAGACTGACTTTAATTCATAAATCGAAGAGTGGTTGAAAACATGATCATGTCATTATGGTGGTTTTTTTTTGTATCGGGTGGTTACTAGGCTGTTGCTAAGTGGTTGCTAAGCGCTTCTAAAAGCCCAGAAAACGAACTGCCATGATACGAGAGTGTTTTGGGTTGATACTAGGTCATTGCTAGGGTGGTCTGGGTGGTTACTAGGTCATTGCTAAAGTTGTCTGGGTGGTTACTAGGCTGTTGTTAAATGGTTGCTAAGGGATTCTGAAAGGCTACAATGATACTAGGGTGTTCTGGGTGGTTACTCGATCGTTGCTAGGGTGATCTGGGTGGGTAATAGGCCGTTGCTAGAGTAAAGTAGTCTGGGTGGCTACTAGGCCATTGCTAGGTGGTTGCTAAGGGGTTCTAAAAGCCCATTAAACTAACTGCTATGATACTAGGGTGTACTGAGTGGTTATAGGTTGTTGCTAGGGTGGTCTAGGTGGTTAATTATTCATTGCTACTGTTGTCTGGTTGGTTACTAGGCCCTTGCTAGGTGGTTGCTAAGGGGTTCTGGAAAGACATAAAATAAGTGCTATGATACTAGGGTGTTCTGGCTGGTTACCAGGTCGTTGCTAGGGTGGTCTGTGTGGTCATTAGGCTGTTGCTAGAGTAGAGTAGAGTCTGGATGGCTATTAGGCCATTGCTAGGTGGTTGCTAAGGGGTCCTAAAAGCCCAGAAAACTAACTGCTATGATACTAGGGTGTTCTGGATGGTTACTAGGCCGTTGCGAGAAAATAGTTGTCTGGGTAACTACTAGGCCATTGCTAGGTGGTTGCTAAGGGGTCCTAAAAGCCCACAAAACTAACTGCTTTAATACTAGGGTGTTCTGGGTGGTTACTAGGTCGTTGCTTTGGTGGTCTAGGTGGTTAATTACTCATTGCTACTGTTGTCTGGTTGGTTACTAGGCCATTGCTAGGTGGTTGCTAAGGGGTTCAGGAAAGACAGAAAATAAGTGCTATGATACTAGGGTGTTCTGGCTTGTTACCAGGTCGTTGCTAGGGTGGTCTGTGTGGTCATTAGGCTGTTGCTAGAGTAGAGTAGTCTAGATGGCTACTAGGCCATTGCTAGGTGGTTGCTAAGGGGTCCTAAAAGCCCAGAAAACTAACTGCTTTAATACTAGGGTGTTCTGTGTCGTTGCTAGGGTGGTCTGGATGGTCACTAGGCTGTTGCTAGAGTAGATTAGTCTGGCTGGCTACTAGGCCGTTGCTAGGTGGTTGCTAAAAGCCCAGAAAACTAACTGTTATTATTATTTCCTTTATTGTAACCAGGAGAATCACATTGAGATATTACTATCTCTTCTTCCAGTGAGACCTGGTCAAGACGGAAGCACATAAAGTTTCACAAACAAAAATAACAGAATAACAGTACAAAATTTGACACAATTAAGAACCAAATAGATAGAAGTGAATCAAGAAAAACAATTACAAGTATCCTTTAAAATATTGTGCAAGAGACGTTTAAAAGTGGTCAGGGTTGGAAGTGCATCTAAATTAAGTACATTATGATACTAGGGTGTTCTGGGTGGTTACTAGGTCGTTGCTAGGGTGGTCTGGCTGGTTACTAGGCCATTGCTAAGTGTTGCTAACGGGTTCTGAAAGCCCACAAAACGAACTGCTGTGATGCTAGAGTGTTCTGGGCGGTTACTGAGCCATTTCTATGTGGTTGCTAAGGGGCTCTGAATGGTTGTCAGGGTGTTGCTATATGGTGGGATGAAAGGGTGTTCAGGAAAAACTCTCCTGTCCTCAAGTATTTATCATTCATTATAGCATAAACAGCCTGCTTAATGATAATGCTTAAGAACAAACAACAGTATTACTGATGCTTGCCACTAATAATCTGTGTTTAACCGAGTGGAACTTTCCCCTCATGATGAGGTTTCGCCGTTTACACTGGATCAGATACATACCTTAGCCATGACATGTGCACTTCCTCCGACTGTAAGGAGAAAGTGTTTATCCTGATGACATTCCACAGGCGATCCGGTGAGATCGGAGCCGTTTACAGTCTGGATTCTGAATGAGTTTTGTTCAGAAAAGTTGCTGAGAAAACAGAATGAGATCATGAAACCACACACTCCAACTGAACGTCACACTCCTAATAAAGCCACGGAGTGGATATGGAAAATACGTTGAATAGCAGGAAGATTATGAAGCTTCTCACCCTGGCTTTACAATAGTAACAACAATAAATGTAGATAACAGTGTTGTTCTAATGTAAACTATAGATACGATGGTAAATCTTTAGCACAGTAATGAAACCTAGTGAGCTTCAATAAAGATTAAAAATGATAAAAAAAAACTATTTCAATGAAATTAATGTACTATATTTTAGTTTGATAAGGTTTTTTATTCAATATTTTGTATTTTTAGGGGATTTTATGGCATTACATTATATTTACACTGTATTTATAATCCATTTATTCACTTTTTGAGCATAGACCTGAAAATTAAATTTCCAGCTTAAACTGTGGTAAATCTCGAACGCTTTAGAGCGACAGACTAAAGTTTGATCTCTTTTCAAAGACGACACTTGGCGGATTATTGCTGAA
>NW_026606875.1:680000-735000 GCF_029890125.1 Rhinichthys klamathensis goyatoka
AATAATTATATATTAATACGAAAGTGATATAAATGAATGCAATAGAGCTGGTAGTTGTAGTCCTTATATAGCCACTTATGTTTTTAAAACACACACGATGGGTTTGAGTTTCATGTTTGAGCTCTGACTGTAATACTTTGGACCAGAGTTTATTATACTTGTAAATCTAAAACCACGACTATATAAAAACCAGGATATTTTCTAGGGAACGCACCGAAGATCCTCATTCTCTTCTGGGTTTTAATAACTACTGTATTCAACACTGGACGAAAATCATCATGAATCACAATAAATTAAAAAGTGCTGTTAGTTCAACAATGCCAGACCAATTTTTTATTGTTTGGATAATTACTTGACTTTTAAAATCAAGTGAGAGATGTGAATCTTAATAATTAGACATAACACGAAACAAACATGAAAAAAAGGGAGACTATTTAGCTCACAAAACACCATGCATAATTATGGCATTAATAACAGCATGTATTCAGAATGTTATTAACTACTTCTACTACTATGGAAGACTATTATCATTTAAAAGTTAATTGCGACTTTTTCTCTAGCAATTCAGACTTTTTTTTTCTCAGAATTGTAAGATATAAACTCACAATTGCAAGAAATTCTTGCAATTCTCAAAACTAGAAATAAATTGCAAGAAATAAAGTCAGAATTGTGAGTTATAAAGTCAGAATTGCAAGAAGTAAAGTCAGAATTGCGATAAATAAAGTCAGAATTGCGAGAAATAAAGTCATAATTGCAAGAAATAAAGTCAGAATTGCGAGAAATAAAGTCAGAATTGCGAGGAAATAAAATCAGAATTGCGAAAAATAAAGTCAGAATTGCAAGAAATAAAGTCAGAATTGCAAGAAATAAAGTCAGAATTGCGAGAAATAAAGTCAGAATTGCGAGGAATTAAAGTCAGAATTGCAAGAAATAAAGTCAGAATTGCGAGAAATAAAGTCAGAATTGCGAGGAATTAAAGTCAGAATTGCAAGAAATAAAGTCAGAATTGCGAGAAATAAAGTCAGAATTGCGAGGAAATAAAGTCAGAATTGCGAGAAATTAAGTCAGAATTGCAAGAAATAAAGTCAGAATTGCGAGGAAATAAAGTCAGAATTGCGAGAAATAAAGTCAGAATTGCAAGGAAATTAAGTCAGAATTGCGAGAAATAAAGTCAGAATTGCGAGGAATTAAAGTCAGAATTGCAAGAAATAAAGTCAGAATTGCGAGAAATAAAGTCAGAATTGCGAGGAAATAAAGTCAGAATTGCGAGAAATTAAGTCAGAATTGCAAGAAATAAAGTCAGAATTGCGAGGAAATAAAGTCAGAATTGCGAGAAATAAAGTCAGAATTGCAAGGAAATTAAGTCAGAATTGCAAGAAATAAAGTCAGAATTGCAAGAAATAAAGTCAGAATTGCAAGAAATAAAGTCAGAATTGCAAGAAATAAAGTCAGAATTGCGAGAAATGAAGTCAGATTTGCGTAAAATAAAGTCCAAATTGCGAGAAATAAAGTCCGAATTGCGAGAAATAAAGTCAGAATTGCAAGAAATAAAGTCAGATTTGCGTAAAATAAAGTCCAAATTGCGAGAAATAAAGTCCGAATTGCAGGAAATAAAGTCAGAATTGCGAGAAATAAAGTCAGAATTGCGAGGAAATAAAGTCAGAATTGCGAGAAATAAAGTCAGAATTGCGAGAAATAAAGTCAGAATTGCAAGAAATAAAGTCAGAATTGCGAGAAATAAAGTCAGATTTGTGAGAAATAAAGTCAGAATTGCGAGAAATAAAGTCAGAATTGCGAGAAATAAAGTCAGAATTGCAAGAAATAAAGTCAGAATTGCAAGAAATAAAGTCAGAATTGCGAGAAATAAAGTCAGATTTGCGTAAAATAAAGTCCAAATTGCGAGAAATAAAGTCCGAATTGCGAGAAATAAAGTCAGAATTGCGAGAATTAAAGTCAGAATTGCAAGAAATAAAGTCCGAATTGCGAGAAATAAAGTCAGATTTGCAAGAAATAAAGTCAGAATTGCAATAATAAAGTCAGAATTGCGAGAAATAAAGTCAGATTTGCAAGAAATAAACTCAAAATTGCGAGAATTAAAGTCAGAATTGCAAGAAATAAAGTCCGAATTGCGAGAAATAAAGTCAGATTTGCAAGAAATAAAGTCAGAATTGCAATAATAAAGTCAGAATTGCGAGAAATAAAGTCAGATTTGCGAGAAATATCGTCAGAATTGCGAGGAAATAAAGTCAGAATTGCGAAAAAAAAAGTCAGAATTGCAAAAAAAAGTCAGAATTGCGAGAAATAAAGTCAGAATTGCGAGGAAATAAAGTCAGAATTGCGAGAAATAAAGTCAGAATTGCAAGAAAAAAAAGTCAGAATTGCGAGAAATAAACTCAGAATTGCGAGGAAATAAAGTCAGATTTGCGAGAAATAAAGTCAGAATTGCAAGAAATAAAAGTCAGATTTGCGAGAAATAAAGTCAGAATTACAAGAAATAAAGTCAGAATTGCGAGAAAATAAATTCAGAATTGCGAGAAAATAAAGTCAGAATTGCAAGAAATAAAGTCAGAATTGCAAGAAATAAAGTCAGAATTGCAAGAAATAAAGTCAGAATTGCGAGAAATAAAGTCAGATTTGCAAGAAATAAAGTCAGAATTGTGAGAAATAAAGTCAGAATTGCAAGAAATAAAGTCAGAATTGCGAGAAATAAAGTCCAAATTGCAAGAAAAAAAAGTCAGATTTGCGAGAAATAAAGTCAGAATTGCAAGAAATAAAGTCAGAATTGCGAGGAAATAAAGTCAGAATTGCAAGAAATAAAGTCAGAATTGCAAGAAATAAAGTCCGAATTGCAAGAAATAAAGTCCGAATTGCGAGAAATAAAGTTCGAATTGGAAGAAATAAAGTCAGATTTGCGAGAAATAAAGTCAGAATTGCGAGAAATAAAGTCAGATTTGCAAGAAATAAAGTCAGAATTGCAAGAAATAAAGTCAGATTTGCGAGAAATAAAGTCAGAATTGCAAGAAATAAAGTCAGAATTGCAAGAAATAAAGTCAGATTTGCGTACCTTATAGTGTTTACAAAGCGAACTTGGTACCGCGTGACCTTTCAACGTGATTACGTAATGCGTGAAGTCGTGGACGTGCAAGACCAGCATTTGTGGTTAAAAAGTATAAATATTTGTTATAAATGTCCGCTGGTTTGTCTAGATAAGACTCTTATTCCTCGGCTGGATCGTGTCGAGACTTTGAAGCTGGACTGAAACTCACATCTGGACCTTCGACCCGTTGAAGTCACTATATGGAGAAAAATTTAATATTTTCCTAGAAAAAAACATGAAAAAACACTTCTAACTTATTTAATAATCTAATTTGGACCTTCGACCCGTTGGACCCCATTGAAGGCACTATATGGAGGAAAATCCTGGAATGATTTCCTCAAAAACCTTCATTTCTTTTTTCGACTGAAGAAAGAAACACATGAACATCTTGGATGACGTGATAAATCATTAGAAATGTTTAATTCAGACGTGAACTCCTCCTTTAAAATGTGTTTTTAAGGCGGAATCGCATCTAGCCTAGAGTTGTTGTTCACCCTCCGCCTATATTATGCAGTTTTTTTTATTATTAATTTTTATTTATTTAAAGAAACGAGAGGAAAAAACATGTAAAACAATTATCATTGTCATAACATAATACAACAATACTAGAGTCTTTCAGTCTATAGTTTTTATTGGTTCGCGGCCCTTCGGGAGCGTCGGTGACGTCATCAGCGCGCTGTTTGTTCTCGCCCTTTCAGAGCTCGAGCAGTCTGTGTGTGTATGTGTGTGAACCACAACAGGCAACAACACAACAAACAACACCTAAAAAACCAACACACACACACACACACACACACACGCGCGCATCTCGCATCCGGAAAGTTGAGCCCCGGTGAGCCTGTAATGATGTCCGCGTTCGGGCGCTTTACGCACGCCGTGGTCCGCGCGGTCCCTCGGTCTCTGGCCACAGAAGCGCTCCGCACCGGGAGTCTGGGCGAGCTGGACCTGCCGAGAGCCCAGCAGGAGCACGAGCTGTACGTGTCGGTCCTGAAGCAGCGGCTCGGGCTGGAGGTGCTGGAGCTGCCCGCGGACGAGGCGTTGCCGGACTGCGTGTTCGTGGAGGACGCGGCGGTGGTGTGCGGAGACACGGCGCTCATCACGAGACCCGGGGCCGAGAGCAGGAGGAACGAGGTACGGATCAGAGAACACGATATCTGTAACATGGGGTTCATGCACTTGATTCAGGCGCGCGCCCGAGAGTGATTTGATTCGTGTCGTTAATCTATATTAGAACGCGCATGGTTTGTTTTCATGTCGTTTTGTTGTGCATTTTCAACTACAATGTGTCAAGTTTTAGTTTTCCTTTGGCTTGAGGTCAAGGGTCATTCCTGAGCGTTCTCCTTTAGTAAGCAGTTATTGAGTTAAATGCATGAACTGGCTGAAGTTTTGTGAAAACTGTTCATGCATGTTGTGCAACTTACTGCCATAAAAGCATGAGCAACTTATGCAGAGATCGACTGGCTTATTTGTTTAAACCAAATATAGTGAATCAATATATTGTCCTCATGCATATTATCATCAAGCGAACAATTGATTGCCATTGAAAGATTTAATTCCTCAGCATCACTAAACACAGCGAGTTTCATCTGTTGCATGCATGTGTATCCAACTTTTCAAGTTGTATCTAAGTTGTATCATTCATTTGTTAAAATGCATTTTGTTTCCTTTAGTTAAAGCTACAGGATTTTTTTTTGTTGTTGTTGCAAAAATTAAACCAGTTATGCTGTTAAATAGAGATATTTGTTTGTAATATGAAAACAGTTATATGAATTGGATGCAAAGGTGTTGCAATGGGTTGCTAGGTAGTTTTCAATGTGTTGTTAGGTAATTTTCAATGTGTTGTTAGGTCATTTTCAATGTGTTGTTAGGGGTTGCTAGGTAATTTTCAATGTGTTGTTAGGGGTTGCTAGGTAATTTTCAATGTGTTGTTAGGGGTTGCTAGGTAATTTTCAATGTGTTGTTAGGTAATTTTCAATGTGTTGTTAGGTAATTTTCAATGTGTTGTTAGGGGTTGCTAGCTAGTTTTCAATGTGTTGTTAGGGGTTGCTAGGTAATTTTCAATGTGTTGTTAGGGGTTGCTAGGTTGTTTTCAATGTGTTCTAAGGCGTTGCTAGGTAGTTTTCAATGTGTTGTTAGGGGTTGCTAGGTAATTTTCAATGTGTTGTTAGGGGTTGCTAGGTAATTTTCAATGTGTTGTTAGGGGTTGCTAGGTAATTTTCAATGTGTTGTTAGGTAATTTTCAATGTGTTGTTAGGGGTTGCTAGGTAATTTTCAATGTGTTGTTAGGGGTTGCTAGGTAATTTTCAATGTGTTGTTAGGGGTTGCTAGCTAGTTGGGTTGCTAGGTAATTTTCAATGTGTTGTTAGGGGTTGCTAGGTAATTTTCAATGTGTTGTTAGGTAATTTTCAATGTGTTGTTAGGGGTTGCTAGCTAGTTTTCAATGTGTTGTTAGGGGTTGCTAGGTAATTTTCAATGTGTTGTTAGGGGTTGCTAGGTTGTTTTCAATGTGTTCTAAGGGGTTGCTAGGTAGTTTTCAATGTGTTGTTAGGGGTTGCTAGGTAGTTTTCAATGTGTTGTTAGGGGTTGCTAGGTAATTTTCAATGTGTTGTTATGGGTTGCTAGGTAGTTGCTAATGCATTTGAAACAGATCATTTAATCTTCTTTGATGTGAATCCAGGAATTTTGTTTATGGCTATTTTTCATCAACTGAGTGAGAATGTAATTGGTTTAAAAGTCAAAATTATGACTTTTTATGTCATAATTACGTCTTTTTGTCAATTGCCTTTTTAAGTAATAATTTTGACTTTTCATCTCATAATTATTACTTAGTATGCCATATTATGACTTAATTTCATTAATGACTTAGAATGCCACATTTTTTACTTTTCATATCATTAATATGACTGACTTAGTATGTCATATTTTTTACTTTTCATCTCATTAATGACTTAGTATGCCATATTTTTGACTTCTCATATCATTAATATGACTTAGTATGCCATCTTTTTGACTTCTCATATCATTAATATGACTTAGTATGCCATCTTTTTGACTTCTCATATCATTAATATGACTTAGTATGCCACATTTTTTACTTTTCATATCATTAATATGACTTAGTATGCCACATTTTTTACTTTTCATATCATTAATGACTTAGTATGCCGTATTTTTCACTTTTCATATCATTAATATGACTTAGTATGCCACATTTTTTACTTTTCATATCATTAATATGACTTAGTATGCCACATTTTTGACTTTTCATATCATTAATATGACTTAGTATGCCATCTTTTTGACACTTCATCATCAATACGACTTAGTATGTTTACTTTTGACTTTCCATCTCATTAATATGACGTAGTTTTAATTCTAATGGACCTCCGCATGATTGTGTTGGAGGCCGTTTGGATCTCTGAGTGAGAATGTCATGGGTTTCGTTTTGTCGTTTCATCAGTATTGTAGTTGCTGTTTAGTTTTCGCTCTTTTAGCGAGGGGTTGTATAGTGTGTTAATAAATGAAGAAAAGATGGTTTGGATTGATCTATATGTCAGTCAGGAATGGGGTTGTTTAGCCATCAAAGGCATTTTTGAGATCCCTTGGGTAATTCTTCTGATTATTGAAGAGGCGTTAATGTAAATTATGCTTTTATAATATAAGAATGTGAGATTATTTGCTTGGTAATTCACAACCAGGATGAAAGTCAGATGAATCAAATGTAGATGTATTGATACGTAATTTTTACATTTATGACTCTTTTTTTCCAAAACGGCTTTGCACGTATACGTTGTATATTTACGTATTATTCACTGTAATTTGAACCCATTTAGACATCCTTCCTGCTGAAAGACTAAACATCTGTGTTTGAGACATTACCCTAATGGTTTTGCTTAATTAGTCTTGTGTGTTTGCTAGTAAGGGGTGAGATTGAGCTTTAAGACTGCTCCACTTGACTGATTGCCTAAATGTTCATTAATGGTGTTTGCAAAGTCAAGAATCCCCTTACAAACCTCTAATAATAAGTTTAAAAGATCATTGTGTGCCTCGTCCTGCAGCAAACATCCAGGTGCAATGCACTTAAAAGCGTCATGAGATGGATTTTTTTTTTTAATGATTTCAATATGTTCCATTAGGTTCACTAATAATGTTACTAAAGTTGCACAAAAAAACGAATAACATGCTGAAAAACGATTAGTTTTTTTCAACCCTGTCTGAAATGATCCGTTTTTTATGCGCGGCCCCTTTAAGGCTTCAGTAAACGCCCACTGTTATGATTGGCTAACGACGTCACTGCTTATAGTGTGATAGATTTTTAAACTGTATATTAAACTAACCATGTTTCTAACACTTTGAAACACCATGTACTAAAAGGTTCTGTTCTGTGCTTTTGAATGTTGTAGGCCTATGTTGCCAAACCCCTGTTGAGTGTATAAATAACATGGGAAATGAAACTAGACGGATGACTCGGTTAGAACCTTGTGATTAACAATGAAGTGATCATTAAAACAGAGTTTACTCTTTCCTAGTAACAGAAGAGATGGCATATGAATTAACAATAGGAAACAGTATCAACACACACTCGCTATTGAAAACATGATCCATATAAAACCATCATTTACAGCATTATGAATCATTTACTGAGGGTTTATGACGCAGATTCTGTCAGATTAATACAGTCTCTGCTTCATCTGTCAACAGAAGTTTCTCTGTGAACTCTCCATTACACTGTGTCTCAGTCAAACGCTCCGAACACACACATAATCCTGCGACGCCATCCGGGACGCCGTTAAAATAAAGCATCCGCTTGTTCCTGACGCTGGATCTCCCGAAGCCTCGACAGAAACTCAAACCAGCCGTTTAAACTGGACACTAGGGATGGGCGATATATTATCGTTTGCGATATATCGTTAAAATTTTTCCTCACGATAAGAATTAGTCTTCCCGCGATAATAACGATAAAGCCTATGACGGGACGCATTCGCAGCTCACGCGCATGGCGGAAGGCGGACGTGAAGCTGAGGTGAAGTTTATCGCTAAACGAGTAACTACCTCTACAATCTGGAACTGGTACACACAGATTTTCATCCGCCCATCTCGCCGAACACTGACTGAGCGCTTGAGAGTGTCGCTCTCCGTCAAGTGATCCGTAAAGCCCACTATATCAGTTCATCTCAATGAATACACAGTGTATTTGACGCGCAGTAAACACTGAGGCGCATGACGTGCTGTCACTGTTGAGAGCGTGTTTCTCACGCACTCGATGAGAGAGAGAGAGTCTTACATACCACGCAGAATTGAAGTGTACATGACGTCTACATGTAAATTATATTATTTGTTGTATTTTCCTGTAAAAATAATGGAGTTCATTTGGAATTATTCAGCTTTGAGCAAGCAGAAACTAATGCGCAAACGCAGACGTGATGATATTCATGAACCCAGCAGCTCATCAATCCTTAGTGTGGTTTATATTGTTATTAGTATCAGAATTTGTAATAGTATTAGTATAAATTCGTTGTTAGATTTTTTATATTTCAAACTTGTAAATGATTTGAATTATTACTGTGTGATGTTTTTCAGTATAGTTGCACTATTTAAACATTATCTGCACTTTTACAGAAGAAACGTATGCAACTTTTCCATTTCTGCAAGGAATGTTTACTGTTTTACTGTTTTTTTATTATTATTTTAAGTCTATTTGGTGAAGGGTACATTTTGCTTTGCATGCAGCTATCACTTGTAGCCAAAAACAGTGGTGAATATGGTATTGTATTTATATCGTCATTGATATCGTTATCGCAATAAATGCCAGAAAATATCGTGATATATTTTTAAGTCCATATCGCCCATCCCTACTGGACACACGTTCTTCCACTCTTTCATTTCAGAGACTGAACGCCAGTGGGCGGAGCCTATGGTGTGATGAGGTGGAACTATTGGTCGATGTCTCGCTCTGGAGGCGGGCATATGCAAATGTGTGATGTCACAGATCCCGCAATTTCAAAACGAGCTGTTTTTGGAGCTTGATTAAAGAAATGCTTTGTTTATAATGAGGAGGATGTTTTAATCAAGATGTTTTAACCATTTATATGCCATAAGATCAAGGCAAGTTTGATTTCTCATGTCAGGGCCACTTTAAAAAGCTTTTGCATGGGCAAATCATTGCATTTAGACTTATATATGTGTGGTTATTGGCTGTTTACCCCAGGTGAACCGTGACTTGTTTAGCAGAACGTTCAGGGATTGTTGCATCACGGAGGAATTTAGGTCAAACTCAAACTGTTGCCATTTTAAATGCTCAATTCATAGAAAACGGCAAATTACATAATAAGCGGTTAGAGCTATTTTTACTGTCAGCTCTCATGAAAGATCATGGCCTGTGGCGTTTGCTGAAATGTAAATCTGTTTGCTGTGAATAAACCCAGTGCGCTCTGTGCTTCAACACTCGACATCTCCTGAAGCACGCATTGTGTCGTTGTGAAAGGAACTTGGATCGAGGCATTTAGGTCCTGTCGTTTGAGTGCAGTTTGGCTGAAATTAAGAGCACATTTTGATCCTATAACGAGGGTTGTGTGGAAGGGCTCGCTCTTTCAGGAGCACAGTTTAGCGTTATCTTACATCTTGGAGCCGTTGCTTTAGGAACATTTTTTAGCGTTCACATGCCGTAGCTGAGCAAAGCGCACAGTCCGGCGTTCATAAAGCTGTCGCCGTTGCCCTGATTCTGAAAGGCTTTGCTGATAAAAGAAAGGGTTTCAGATATAAAACCAGCACAAAAGCTGCTCGTAACAAACTGTTGGTCTTTGGCCTGTGTGGAGTGTGTGGTTAGATATTAACCTTGCTTTGTTAATCACCATCTTTTGTAAAAACTGCATTTCCAAAAATGCATAAGCAATTATTAATAACATGCTGTTCGTTTTACCGTGGTTAAGAGGTGTAATGAGTCTTTCACCATGGTAAACTCCAATTTATCCAATTATAACTGTATTTGCCCGTTTCATTGTTGCTCTCGGATGTGAATAATGTACTTTTTAATGTTGCATCGTATATCATACCTCTTATTCTTGTCAGTAAATATGAAAAATGTTACTGAAGTCATGTTTCTCTTGAGCTTCATATTGCAGTCGCAGTTAAATATATTTCGCCATCTGCTACAGAGTGTGTGTGTGTGTAAGAGCTTTCATGTGTATTGATTGGTCTAAATACACACACACACACACTCTTGTTGTTCACTGTTGCGTGACTGATGTTTAGCGACGGATGGATCGATAAATTGCACTTAACTTTGACCCCACGCTACTGAAATATTAATGAATATATCTTCTAAATATGAATATATTTATTTTAACCTTATTTTAGATTTGCCTGTAAAGGAAATGCGTAGGCTATACAATAGAATTAATTTGTTGAGTTCATTCACTCAGCCACACATTAGTAGATGTGCTTTTTGTATGAAGAAGTACTTTTGTCCAAGTCTTAAATGACGCATTTTCTGCTTAAATGATGCAGAAAATTCTGCTGTTTTAATATTTCTTTAGAATTACATTTAAAGTGCCCCTAATATGCATTTTGGTATATTCCCTTTCATGTATGTGTAAGCTGTTTGTGAATGAAGTTTCAAAGATCAAAGTGGATAAATTGAGTTTTTGTCTCTTAAAAGAAAGAAGTCGTCAGTAATTCCAGACTTCCTTTCTGCTTAATTTACGTAGGTTTGGAATAAATTTGCATAATCCCCGCCTCTGGTCTTGATTGACTGAACAGCGTCTCTTAGCTCCGCCCTCAAACACTGTAGTGTATCTGAGACTGGAAGAGTTTGGTTCGTGTTGTTCATGTCGAGAAGACGCTGTTTTCTGCTGACAAAGCAAATCCACTTTGATGAGATTGATACGGTAAAACCCACGCCATCGTTACTGTTCGAATCACTGTGTGTCAAGAGCTGAGATTCAGATATGATAATGAGCGTTGGTCAGAAAGCAAATCACAAAAGACTGGGTCATCTGACCAATCACAGCAGAGCAGACCAATCAAACAGACTGGGTCATCTGACCAATCACAGCAGAGCAGACCAATCAGAGCAGAGCAGACCAATCACAACAGACTGGGCCATCTGACCAATCAGAGTAGAGTAGATCAATCACAACAGACTGGGTCATCTGACCAATCACAGCAGAGCAGATCAATCACAACAGACTGGGCCATCTGACCAATCAGAGCAGAGCAGACCAATCACAACAGACTGGGCCATCTGACCAATCAGAGTAGAGTAGATCAATCACCACAGACTGGGTCATCTGACCAATCACAGCAGAGCAGATCAATCACAACAGACTGGGCCATCTGACCAATCAGAGTAGAGTAGATCAATCACAACAGACTGGGTCATCTGACCAATCACAGCAGAGCAGATCAATCACAACAGACTGGGCCATCTGACCAATCAGAGCAGAGTAGACCAATCACAACAGACTGGGCCATCTGACCAATCAGAGCAGAGTAGATCAATCACAACAGACTGGGCCATCTGTCCAATCAGAGCAGAGCAGACCAATCACAACAGACTGGGCCATCTGACCAATCAGAGTAGAGTAGATCAATCACCACAGACTGGGTCATCTGACCAATCACAGCAGAGCAGATCAATCACAACAGACTGGGCCATCTGACCAATCAGAGTAGAGTAGATCAATCACAACAGACTGGGTCATCTGACCAATCACAGCAGAGCAGATCAATCACAACAGACTGGGCCATCTGACCAATCAGAGCAGAGTAGACCAATCACAACAGACTGGGCCATCTGACCAATCAGAGCAGAGTAGATCAATCACAACAGACTGGGCCATCTGACCAATCAGAGCAGAGCAGACCAATCACAACAGACTGGGCCATCTGACCAATCAGAGTAGAGTAGACCAATCACAACAGACTGGGTCATCTGACCAATCAGAGCAGAGTAGACCAATCACAACAGACTGGGCCATCTGACCAATCAGAGCAGAGTAGACCAATCACAACAGACTGGGCCATCTGACCAATCAGAGCAGAGTAGACCAATCACAACAGACTGGGCCATCTGACCAATCAGAGCAGAGTAGAGCAATCACCACAGACTGGGCCATCTGACCAATCAGAGCAGAGTAGATCAATCACAACAGAATGGGCCATCTGACCAATCACAGCAGAGTAGACCAATCACAACAGACTGGGTCATGAATATTATTAATATTCATCTGTTGTGATGTCTTGAGATTATATAAACAATCTAATCTACTCGACCTTGCTGTTCTGTTAGATAAACGTTCAGATCTAAATTCCCTTGAGAACAGAATGTGCATCTGAATGAAGTTTAAGGTCATGCGTTCAGATCAACACTGGATTCTGACCAATCAAATGGAAAAAAGAAGTTGTTGTTCGGCCTCCTGACGTTTCGTTTAATGAAAGCCATGTATGTTCTTGTTCTGCTGCTAATAGTGCAGTGATGCTGTTGTGACTGCATGATTGGCAGAACCGTTTTCATTATAAGTTGGCATGACGTTTCTGATCTGTCAGTTTCTTTATGAAAGTTTAATGAAGTTTTGATGTGGAAAATCACATGAGGGGAATTCTGTCAGATAAACGGGTCAAATGTGTTTCTGACGGCCATTGAGTTTATCAAGTGATGATTGATAAGCTGGAGTGGATTGTGAGCATTTTGTGTGTTATTATCATTAAGTAAAACTATTAAAGGCGTCATTCAAAAATTTTTTATAATATTCAATGTTAGCAAGATTTTTTACATCAAAAAACATCCTGATTCAGAAGTAATAAGCTATTTTTTCTCCTGTTTTTGAAACACTGGCGTCTCATTCAAGACTTGGAAGTAAACACCCACTGCTGTGATTGGCTAGCAGTTTTGCGTATTCAAATAATTTTCAACGCCCCTGCAATTACACGTGTGAATTTGTTTTGAAAACTTCAGATGTGGAAAAATATCTCGTTGCATAGTTGAAACATTTGCCAACAATGTGAAAGATAACTTATATTTCATGTAAACAGAATTATGAATGAATGTACCATCTTTTGTCGCACTGTTGTTCTTCTAGGCTATTCAGAGGGAAAAACGTATACATTGTCATTTGTTGTGTCACGTTTTACTAAAATGAAACGTGTTGTAATGTCTTACCAGAGATGTCCTGGCCCTGAACTATTGTAAAAAATAGAATTTACAAACTTTTAAGTGATAGTTTAAAAAGTAAGAGCTTCATTTTGTGCAGAAAGCCAACGCTTTTTAAAGCATTTCAACTAGAGATGCACCGATGTGAACATTTTAGCCGATAACCGATAATTCTTTATATTTGAAAGCCGATAACCGATAATTTGTTATATTTGAAAGCGCGTTAACCGATATATTGACCGATAAATCTAAATCCAAATTTTTATATAATTGTTAAGAGCCTGATTACAAAAACAAAAGTCTCACCATTAAAAGCCAAGTCCCAAACACACAATTATGATGTTCTCATTATAATTTTATGTAGCCGATATGACGGCACATAACTGTATTTTCCTTATTAAAGTGATTCCAATATTCATATTTCAATCCATTTAAAGCCATCATGTTGAACAGTGCGCATCTGAAGCGTCTCAGCTGAAGGAAATAATACATTATTTATCGGCTTTAATGTATCGGACAAATTTTACCATCTTTTGTCGCACTGTTGTTCTTCTAGGCTATTCAGAGGGAAAAACGTATACATTGTCATTTGTTGTGTCACGTTTTACTAAAATGAAACGTGTTGTAATGTCTTACCAGAGATGTCCTGGCCCTGAACTATTGTAAAAAATAGAATTTACAAACTTTTAAGTGATTGTTTAAAAAGTAAGAGCTTCATTTTGTGCAGAAAGCCAACGCTTTTTAAAGCATTTCAACTAGAGATGCACCGATGTGAACATTTTAGCCGATAACCGATAATTCTTTATATTTGAAAGCCGATAACCGATAATTTGTTATATTTGAAAGCGCGTTAACCGATATATTGACCGATAAATCTAAATCCAAATTTTTATATAATTGTTAAGAGCCTGATTACAAAAACAAAAGTCTCACCATTAAAAGCCAAGTCCCAAACACACAATTATGATGTTCTCATTATAATTTTATGTAGCCGATATGACGGCACATAACTGTATTTTCCTTATTAAAGTGATTCCAATATTCATATTTCAATCCATTTAAAGCCATCATGTTGAACAGTGCGCATCTGAAGCGTCTCAGCTGAAGGAAATAATACATTATTTATCGGCTTTAATGTATCGGACAAATTTTACCATCTTTTGTCGCACTGTTGTTCTTCTAGGCTATTCAGAGGGAAAAACGTATACATTGTCATTTGTTGTGTCGCGTTTTAATAAAATGAAACGTGTTGTAATGTCTTACCAGAGATGTCCTGGCCCTGAACTATTGTAAAAAATAGTATTTACAAACTTTTAAGTGATAGTTTAAAAAGTAAGAACTTCATTTTGTGCAGAAAGCCAACGCTTTTTAAAGCATTTCAACTAGAGATGCACCGATGTGAACATTTTAGCCGATAACCGATAATTCTTTATATTTGAAAGCCGATAACCGATAATTCTTTATATTTGAAAGCCGATAACCGATAATTCTTTATATTTGAAAGCCGATAACCGATAATTCTTTATATTTGAAAGCCGATAACCGATAATTTGTTATATTTGAAAGCGCGTTAACCGATATATTGGCCGATAAATCTAAATCCAAATTTTTATATAATTGTTAAGAGCCTGATTACAAAAACAAAAGTCTCACCATTAAAAGCCAAGTCCCAAACACACAATTATGATGTTCTCATTATAATTTTATGTAGCCGATATGACGGCACATAACTGTATTTTCCTTATTAAAGTGATTCCAATATTCATATTTCAATCCATTTAAAGCCATCATGTTGAACAGTGCGCATCTGAAGCGTCTCAGCTGAAGGAAATAATACATTATTTATCGGCTTTAATGTTTCGGAAAAAAATTTCTTATTGGGCCGATGACGATAACATTAAAACTGAACATATATCGGCCGATACCGATACGGTGGCCGATATATCGTGCATCTCTAATTTCAACCCCAGTGGTTATAAGCGAAACCCCTGGACGACAGCATCAAGTGTTTGCCGTTTGGGTCAGTCATTTTCAATCTAATACTGCCACGGTTTTATGTTTAGCTTTATTTGCAGAATTACTGCAATTTATTCCCAAATCATACGTTTAATTACATTCATTTAATCCAGTCTAATGATAATATTTATATCAACATTGGTTCCAAAATGCCGACTTGTATTAAATGTAGTTGGTTTTGTGTGTCATACGTTCTGCGTCACCATATTCCGCTGAAATCACACTGATTGTGTGATGATGCAGTTATTTGTGATGAGTAACACGATTTGTAATTCTCACACTCGCTGTGCTGCTGTTTGCTTGTTGGACACGGTAAGCTAGGCTGGTTTTAGGCTCAAGGGTCGCGGTTCGCTACTGATGATTAAACAGAAAATGAAGCTTTTATTCAGGGTTACAGCCAAAAGCAGACTAAAACTTTACCAAAACGGAGATATAATAATAAAAACTAACTTAAAATACCATTAAAGCTATAATGTAATGTTATTGATACTAACATAACAGTGTGAGGAGGATTTGATGCAGTGTATGATGCATGATAGTCAGGTCTGATTCACTAAACAGTCGGAACGGCCACGGTTGCTCAACCCAGAACATCTGGACTTCGTCATTGTCAAACTTTGGTTCGCGGTTCACTTCTGTGCTGATGTTGGTTCCCCTGACAACACTTGAGCTCATCCCTCAACAAACCAAAAATGAGGAACTCTGGTGCTCTTTGGTCACTTTTGACCGAAGAAGTTTACGTTTTTTTTTTTTAAATTTTTTACTTTATCGGAATGGTGTGAAACTTGGTAAAGGTTTTGGCGCTTGCAATGTGAACACACACACACACACACACACACACACACACACTCACACACACACACACACAAAAAATCATGGACATGATTGGAAAAGGTTAAATGGTCCTGAAATAAATCGTCACACTTGTGTTTCTCGCGGTCAGAAATGACGCATTGGAAATGAATGGAGAGTTTCCTCTAGTGGAAGCGTTTGGTACTGCAGCCGAACACACTCTCACTGAACGCTCGTCTACTGAGATATCAGCCTCAGATGTGGAGCACGACTTGTTTAGATTTATGGCTTTGATTTTCTTGCAGTTTTAGAGTAAAACGAGTTTTTGAAAATATATATTTTATTTAAAAATGAAAAATGCAAATTTTTGTGCATTTTTCATAACGATAAACGTAAAATCCTTAATTTTTCAAACTTTTTTCACTTCAGCAATAATCTGCAAGTGTCGTCTATGAAAAGAGATCAAACTTCATTCTGTCGCTCTAAAGCATTCGAGATTTACCACAGATTAAGCTGGAAATTTAATTTTCAGGTCTATGCTCAAAAAGTGAATAAATGGATTATAAATACAGCGTAAATATAATGTAGTACCATAAAATCCCCTAAAAATACTAAATATGAAATATAAAACATTATCGAACTAAAATATAGTACATTCATTTCATAAAAAAAAAAAAAAATGTGTAATTTTTGACCGACACACGAAAAACACTAAGAAACCAGCAGCATTTCAACTGATGCCAGGAACATGGAGAGGTTTTTAAATCCTCCAAAAGACAGATTCCAGTTTTAAGTGTGTTACTGTGAGCTTGATTTCTGGTGTCGACTGCATTTAAACCGCTGTGTTTTTAATTGTGATGCTTATCAATGCTAAGATGGTGAGTGAAGCTCTTGAAATGTTTTCCGGGATCGGTTTATAGGTTGCAGTTCTGCAGAACTCTCGAGGCGTGTGTTTCTGTGGAAAGAGTCACAATAAAGGTTTTATTAGATTAGATTAGATTAAACTTTATTGTGATTGTTCAGAGTGTGTACAGAGCTAATGAAATGCAGTTAGCATCTAACCAGAAGTGCAGAAATATAGTGTTCAATATACAGGTAAGTGCAGGAACAACAGCGTATAGCTTACAATATCTAAAGAATATATGAAAATACTAAAACCGTATAGAAGAAATCGGGCAGAATACACATGTGTTATAATGTGTGAAAAAACACACTAGCAATATCTTGATCAATAAGAAACTGCCTTCCTCACAGTAGCTTGATGAACACACACAGGACAGCAGCACAGGTGTGTGTGTGTGTGTGTGTGTGTGTGTGTGTGTGTGTGTGTGTGTGTGTGTGTGTGTGTGTGTGTGTGTGTGTGTGTGTGTGTGTGTGTGTGTGTGTGTGTGTGTGTGTGTGTGTGTGTGTGTGTGTGTGTGTGTGTGTGTGTGTGTGTGTGTGTGTGTGTGTGTGTGTGTGAGTGAGTGAGTGAGTGAGTGAGTGAGTGAGTGAGTGAGTGAGTGAGTGAGTGAGTGAGTGAGTGAGTGAGTGAGTGAGTGAGTGAGTGAGTGAGTGAGTGAGTGTGAGTGAGAGTGTGTGAGTGAGTGAGTGAGTGAGTGAGTGAGTGAGTGAGTGAGTGAGTGAGTGAGTGAGTGAGTGAGTGAGAGTGTGTGAGTGAGTGAGTGAGTGAGTGAGTGAGTGAGTGAGTGAGTGAGTGAGTGAGAGTGTGTGAGTGAGTGAGTGAGTGAGTGAGTGAGTGAGTGAGTGAGTGAGTGAGTGAGTGAGTGAGTGAGTGTGAGAGTGTGAGAGTGTGAGAGTGTGAGAGTGTGAGAGTGTGAGAGTGTGAGAGTGAGTGAGTGTGAATTACAACAGGATCTCTGGAACAAAGTTTTCTGCGTCCTACACAAGTGTCTTAGAACGTTAATTCAAACCACACACTGCGTCTCTGTGTTTTGACTAGACAGCGTTCAGACACAAAAGCTCTCACACACACACACACACTCACACACACACTCTCTCACACACTCTATCTCTCACTCTCTCTCTCTCTCTCTCTCTCTCTCTCTCTCTCTCTCTCTCTCTCTCTCTCTCTCTCTCTCTCTCTCTTTCTCTCTCTCTCTCTCTCTCTCTCTCTCTCTCTCTCTCTCTCTCTCTCTCTCTCTCTCTCTCTCTCTCTCTCTCTCTCTCTCTCTCTCTCTCTCTCTCTCTCTCTCTCTCTCTCTCTCTCACACACACACACTCTCTCTCCTTCTGTTTGTCCGGTTCGGAAGTGACCCAGTTTCCGTCTGTACCACTTCCGTATGTGTGTGTGTGTGTGTGTGTGTGTGTGAAACTGGCCGTGTCATCCAGGTTGGCCATTCCCGGGTCAGTCTGACATTCCTAGCGTTCCCGTTACTCCTGCGACATTCCTGTGTTTGCTTCATTTGTGGGAACGTTTGGCACTGAAGGAAAGAGTTTAATTTTCTCTATTAATACGTTCATCACTGCAGAATTCTGTCCATTAACCTCATGGACAAATGCCATTCATATCACCCCTCACTCTCTTGTGGAAATGACATTTCAAACATTTTTGGATTAAAATGACAGACAACTTTGTTTTGCTTATGCTAAACTTATGACAAGCATTTTATGAATCCTACACACACACACACACACACACACACACACACACACACACAATTCTGTTGAATAATAATAAATATATTCATATTAAATAATATAGAATCTAATGACATAAACAAATGTAATAATAATTAATTGGAAATCAAACACAATTAAATACAGATATTTAATGTACCCAAATGTAAGGTCAAAGGGCAAGTGTGTGTGTTGTATGAGGGGTGATGTGGAGAGGACGGTCTGAGGTCCGGACTGGATGTTGCTAGTTGCTTATTAGAGTGGTTTCTAGGGTGTTGCTATGTAGTTTCTAAGATCTTGTTAGTTGGTTTCTAAGGTGTTGCTTGGTGGTTTCTAAGATATTGTTAGTTGGTTTCTAGGATGTTGCTAGGTAGTTTCTAAGATCTTGTTAGTTGGTTTCTAAGGTGTTGCTTGGTGGTTTCTAAGATATTGTTAGTTGGTTTCTAAGGTGTTGCTTGGTGGTTTCTAAGATATTGTTAGTTGGTTTCTAGGATGTTGCTAGGTAGTTTCTAAGATCTTGTTAGTTGGTTTCTAAGGTGTTGCTAGCCTAGGTAGTTTCTAAGATCTTGTTAGTTGGTTTCTAAGGTGTTGCTAGCCTAGGTAGTTTCTAAGATCTTGTTAGTTGGTTTATAGGGTGTTGCTAGGTGGTTTCTAAGATCTTGTTAGTTGGTTTATAGGGTGTTGCTAGGTAGTTTCTAAGATCTTGTTAGTTGGTTTATAGGGTGTTGCTAGGTGGTTTCTAAGATCTTGTTAGTTGGTTTATAGGGTGTTGCTAGGTGGTTTCTGTTGTGTTTTTTGAGTAATTTCACACTCTGGTCTCCGTGATCTTCTGGTCTCTAGATATATCTTTGGTCCCCGTGGGATTTTGTTCGCATGTTTTATCGTCCAGCAAATGAGGAAATCTGATGATTAGTGAAACAATTCAGTTTTGGCACTGTAACTCATGAACACACTCATTTGAACACCAGTTTATTTGGACACGCATCACTGCATTACATTGTCTCTCAGCTGAATGAAGGGATTGTTAGTGAGAATGGTGAAACGAGAATAATTAAAATGCTAATGAGCCAGGGTTGCCAAGTTGTCCTTTGGAATTGGGCTATTTTTAAACTGTTTATAGGTTTGACATATTGCATAAATGCTTGTATTGTAATATTTTACTCATTTTATAATCTACCAATGATACAACTGTGTTAGATGATTTTGAATACATTATGATATTTATGATTATTTTTATATATAGTGATTTTAAAGTTTCACAGTGACAGCTAAATTACATATTTTACTTCAATGTCTGTAAATAGACCCTGAGATGTTGCTCTAGATTTGAAGTAGACAGTACAGTAGTTTTGCCGTGTGTGTGTGTGTGTGTGTGTGTGTGTGTGTGTGTGTGTGTGTGTGTGTGTGTGTGTGTGTGTGTGTGTGTGTGTGTGTGTGTGTGTGTGTGTGTGTGTGTGTGGTCTGATGTACACTAGGGTTTTGTAGGGAGTGAGTGTTTGAATGTTCAGAGATGTCGGGTCAAAGTTAGCATGTTGTGACTTCTGTGTGTGTGTGTGTGTGTGTGTGTGTGTGTGTGTGTGTGTGTGTGTGTGTGCTCTCACCAAGGCCAAGTCCTTCCGTCTCACACCAACACATGAAGAATTTCTCAGTTCTGAGTGTGAGAAACTCTTTCAGTGCGAAAGTCAACTACATTTGATCCAGTATGCAGAGTGTTTTGCTCACAGATATTAAAACAAAAATTTAAATCTACATAAAAGCATATGATAAGCCAATATTATTTCAGAGTCTAAACAATCCCATACCTTTACCGATCAATAGTTTGGCGATAATAAAGGAATAACTCGGATTAAGATGTTTATAATTTTGATTATTCGCTGAGCAATGTGGTTGTTTTACTGCAATTGTATCGCTATTCACTTAATTTTAATATACATTTTGTATACATATTACATTTATATTCTTGATTATAATCACCTAATCATGTCAGTGTTTACATAAGCTTAATCGTAGCCATTGTTGCAGAGATGTGTGAAGGGTCTGTCAGCTCCCAGCATGCACTGCAGTGCTTACCTATATATTATTTGCATTTTCTGTAAAGCTGCTTTGAAACGATGTGTATTGTGAAAAGCGCTGTGCAAATAAATGTGAATTTAATTATTTATGTAACACTTTTTTTAAAGAGGAAAACACACTATTACATAAGATTACAACTATACACACACTCACACTATAACATCTGCACAGAGTTAAACACACACACACACCTGAGGATTCACACTTACACTAGCGTCTTCTCAGTCGTGTAACCTTGCGTTTCAGCGTTTCGTACTAAAAATGCATGTGTGTGTGTGTGTGTGTGTGTGTGAATCTACTGGCATGACGTGTGGAAAACGAGAGCACTTTTAAGGTTTTCTTTTTTTCTCTTCTTTGTCTATTCACAGAATTGCGTTGATCTGAAAGAGGCCGGTGTGGAAGACAACAGTAAATAGTAAACGTTGTGTAGTTAGTTAGCAGCGAAGGTCATTGTATGATTCACACACTGCTGTGGTTTAGGGTGAGTTGATGTATGAGATGAGGTACATAGCTCATACACTCACGTGGCCTCACACACACACACACACACACACACACACACCGGGCTGGATTAGGCTTCAGTGCAGGAAAAGAGCTCTTTGATTGACACAACACGTGTGTGTTTCTCCCTCATACTGTGAATACATGTTATTTTTCTCCTCCACTGATGGACACACACTCCGTTAGATCCAAACCCACCGGCACGTGTTTTCCCTGATTTAAATCCCAACTGCACTCGGATAACCAAATGATGTGTGTGTGAGAGAGTGAGTGTGTGCGTGAGTGCGTGCGAGAGTGCGTGCGTGCGTGAGTGTGCGAGATTGTGTGTGCGAGAGTGCGTGTGTGTGTGCGTGAGTGTGTGCGTGAGTGTGTGCGTGAGTGTGTGCGAGAGTGCGTGTGTGTGTGCGTGAGTGTGCGAGATTGTGTGAGTGTGTGCGTGAGTGTGCGAGATTGTGTGAGTGTGCGAGATTGTGTGTGTGTGCGTGAGTGCGAGTGTGTGTGCGTGAGTGTGCGAGATTGTGTGTGTGTGCAAGAGTGTGTGCGAGATTGTGTGAGTGTGCGAGATTGTGTGTGTGTGCGTGAGTGCGAGTGTGTGTGCGTGAGTGTGCGAGATTGTGTGTGTGTGTGCAAGAGTGTGTGCGAGATTGTGTGAGCGTGAGTGTGTGCGTGAGTGTGTGCGTGAGTGTGTGCGTGAGTGTGTGCGTGAGTGTGTGCGTGAGTGTGTGCGTAGTGTGTGCGTGAGTGTGTGCGTAGTGTGAGTGTGAGTGTGTGCGTGAGTGTGTGCGTAGTGTGAGTGTGAGTGTGTGTGTGAGTGTGTGCGTGAGTGTGTGCGTAGTGTGAGTGTGAGTGTGAGTGTGAGTGTGTGCGTGAGTGTGTGCGTAGTGTGAGTGTGAGTGTGTGCGTGAGTGTGTGCGTAGTGTGTGCGTGAGTGTGCGAGACTGTGTGAGTGTGTGCGTGAGTGTGCGAGATTGTGTGAGTGTGTGCGTGAGTGTGCGAGATTGTGTGTGTGTGCGTGAGTGCGAGAGTGTGTGCGTGAGTGTGCGAGATTGTGTGTGTGTGCAAGAGTGTGTGCGAGATTGTGAGTGTGTGTGTGTGAGTGTGTGCGTGAGTGTGTGCGTGAGTGTGTGTGTGTGAGTGTGTGCGTGAGTGTGTGCGTGAGTGTGTGCGTAGTGTGTGCGTGAGTGTGTGCGTAGTGTGAGTGTGAGTGTGTGCGTGATTGTGTGCGTAGTGTGTGCGTGAGTGTTTGCGAGAGTGTGTGTGTGTGCGAGAGTGTGTGCGAGAGTGCTCTTGAGTGCGTGTGTGTCAGTGTGCGAGTGAGTGTGTGTGTGTGTGTGTGTGTATCTTATTTCTAATAGGGTTGCACCGATATGAAAATTTTGGCCATACCGAGAATTCTTTATATTTGAATAAATATAAAGCTGAAAATCGAAATATTGGCCGATAAATCTAAATCCAAATTTTTATATAATTATTAAGAGCCTGATTACAAAAACAAGTCCCTCCATTAAAAGCCAAGTCCCAAACACACAATTATAATGTTTTCACTATAATGTTATGTAGCCGATATGACGGCACATAACTATATTTTCCTTATTAAAGTGATTCCAATATTCATATTTCAAGCAATTCAGAGCCATCATGTTGAACAGTGCATCTGAAGCGTCTCAGCTGAAGGAAATAATACATTATTTATCGGCTTTAATATATCGGACACATTTTCCAGCTGGTGAAAATCCAGCTTTTAATTTGTAATCTGGTCATTTTTTTGTGAACTGTTCCTTTTAATAAACGGAAACAAACTGAATCCAAAGAAAACTGATGCAGTAACTCTCACAGAAACATGTATTTTCCAGGTTTCTCTGTTTCTTATATTGCTGAGCCACACAAACACACACACACACACACACACACACACACACACACACACACACACACACGTGTCCTGCGCCGTGTTTCTCACGTGCTTGATGGATTTCAACCACAATCTGACATTTTTTTGTGTTACAATGATGTGTGTGTGGGAGTTATATAATGATGATTCATAAACATTTTTGCTCTATAATTTTAATGCAGCAAGTTTTGTAGTTTAGGGTTCAGGTTGGTCTTGATGTACGTCAGTTATGTCTGTACAAAAAATTTAAAGTTCAGTGAATGAGATCCAGTGAGAACCGTGTTATTTTTGGTCTTAGATGGACATCGTGTGTGTTGTGTGTGTGTGTGTGTGAGAGAGAGTGTGTGTGAGAGAGAGTGTGTGTGTGTGTTCCTCACTAGTTAAAAAGGATTATAAATTAAAACGTTTTTATTTGATTGTGTTTTGCACATGTTTCTGTAATGGTTGGGCTTGTGTCAGTTAGGCGATAGATCATTACTACAACAACAACAACAACCTTTATTTATAAAGCACATTTAACACAATACAAATTGATCCAAAGTGCTGTACACAGTGCATAGCAGGACTACAATATACTTTTTTTTTTTTTAAGTTGTTGTTGTATGATTAACCTGATATAAAATCATACGTCTATGCATTGTCCTCACTAATATAGTGAAACAAACGTAAACGTGTGTGTGTGTGTGTGTGTGTGTGTGTCGAGTCTGAGTTATGACTGCAGCACATGGCCTGTGCATGACATCACTGGTTCATCAGCGTCCATAAACAGAACACACATGTTCCCTCTGGCGTGTGTGTGTGTGTGTGTGTGTGTGTGTGTGTGTGTGTGTGCGCGAGTCCTCAGATCATCAGCAGACGTCACTGTGTCTCCGGTGACCTTTGTGGACAGGGTCGATGACATCACCTGTAACTCGCACGCTACGCTCTTAAAGGTGAAGTGTGTCATATGTTGGATGCTTACTGGACCTTATTTTAAAAGTGTTTCTCATATTTCGCTTCCGTGTGCGAACAGCAGTCGGCCCTTCACTTCCTGATCAGGAGTGAGTGTGTGTGTGAGTGTGTGAGTGTGTGAGTGTGTGAGTGTGTGAGTGTGTGAGTGTGTGAGGGAGTGAGTGAGTGTGTGTGAGTGAGTGAGATATTTCGCTTCAGTGTGTGAACAGCAGTCGGTCCTTCACTTCCTGATCAGGAGTGAGTGTGTGTGTGTGTTTGAGTGTTTGAGTGTTTGAGTGTTTGAGTGTTTGAGTGTTTGAGTGTTTGAGTGTGTGAGTGAGTGAGTGAGTGAGTGAGTGAGTGTGTGAGTGAGTGTGTGAGTGAGTGAGTGAGTGAGTGAGTGAGTGAGTGAGTGAGTGAGTGAGTGTGTGAGTGAGTGTGTGAGTGAGTGAGTGAGTGTGTGAGTGAGTGTGTGAGTGAGTGTGTGAGTGTGTGAGTGAGTGAGTGAGTGAGTGAGTGAGTGAGTGAGTGAGTGTGTGAGTGTGTGAGTGAGTGAGTGAGTGAGTGAGTGAGTGAGTGAGTGAGTGAGTGAGTGAGTGAGTGAGTGAGTGAGTGAGTGAGTGAGTGAGTGAGTGAGTGAGTGAGTGTGTGAGTGAGTGTGTGAGTGAGTGAGTGAGTGAGTGAGTGAGTGAGTGAGTGAGTGAGTGAGTGAGTGAGTGAGTGAGTGAGTGAGTGAGTGAGTGAGTGAGTGAGTGAGTGAGTGAGTGAGTGAGTGTGTGAGTGAGTGAGTGTGTGAGTGTGTGAGTGAGTGAGTGAGTGAGTGTGTGAGTGAGTGAGTGAGTGAGTGAGATATTTCGCTTCAGTGTGTGAACAGCAGTCGGCCCTTCACTTCCTGATCAGGAGTGAGTGTGTGAGTGTGTGAGTGTGTGAGTGAGTGAGTGAGTGAGTGAGTGAGTGAGTGTGTGAGTGTGTGAGTGAGTGAGTGAGTGAGTGAGTGAGTGAGTGAGTGAGTGAGTGAGTGAGTGAGTGAGTGAGTGAGTGAGTGAGTGAGTGAGTGAGTGAGTGTGTGAGTGAGTGAGTGTGTGAGTGTGTGAGTGAGTGAGTGAGTGAGTGTGTGAGTGAGTGAGTGAGTGAGTGAGATATTTCGCTTCAGTGTGTGAACAGCAGTCGGCCCTTCACTTCCTGATCAGGAGTGAGTGAGTGAGTGAGTGAGTGAGTGAGTGAGTGAGTGAGTGTGTGAGTGAGTGAGTGTGTGAGTGTGTGAGTGAGTGAGTGAGTGAGTGTGTGAGTGAGTGAGTGAGTGAGTGAGATATTTCGCTTCAGTGTGTGAACAGCAGTCGGCCCTTCACTTCCTGATCAGGAGTGAGTGTGTGAGTGTGTGAGTGAGTGAGTGAGTGAGTGAGTGTGTGAGTGTGTGAGTGAGTGAGTGAGTGAGTGAGTGAGTGAGTGAGTGAGTGAGTGAGTGAGTGAGTGAGTGAGTGAGTGAGTGAGTGAGTGAGTGAGTGAGTGAGTGAGTGTGTGAGTGTGTGAGTGAGTGAGTGAGTGAGTGTGTGAGTGAGTGAGTGAGTGAGTGAGTGAGTGAGTGAGTGTGTGAGTGAGTGAGTGTGTGAGTGTGTGAGTGTGTGAGTGAGTGAGTGAGTGAGTGTGTGAGTGAGTGAGTGAGTGAGTGAGATATTTCGCTTCAGTGTGTGAACAGCAGTCGGCCCTTCACTTCCTGATCAGGAGTGAGTGTGTGAGTGTGTGAGTGTGTGTGAGTGAGTGTGTGAGTGTGTGAGTGTGTGAGTGTGAGTGAGTGAGTGTGTGTGAGTGAGTGAGATATTTCGCTTCAGTGTGTGAACAGCAGTCGGTCCTTCACTTCCTGATCAGGAGTGTGTGTGTGAGTGTGAGTGTGAGTGTGTGAGTGAGTGAGTGAGTGAGTGAGTGAGTGAGTGAGTGAGTGAGTGAGTGAGTGGGTGAGTGAGTGAGTGAGTGAGTGAGTGAGTGAGTGAGTGAGTGAGTGAGTGTGTGAGGGAGTGAGTGGGTGAGTGAGTGGGTGAGTGAGTGAGTGAGTGAGTGAGTGAGTGAGTGAGTGAGTGAGTGAGTGAGTGAGTGAGTGAGTGAGTGAGTGAGTGAGTGAGTGAGTGAGTGAGTGTGTGAGGGAGTGAGTGGGTGGGTGAGTGGGTGAGTGAGTGAGTGAGTGAGTGAGTGAGTGGGTGAGTGAGTGGGTGGGTGAGTGAGTGAGTGAGTGGGTGGGTGATTGAGTGAGTGAGTGAGTGAGTGAGTGGGTGGGTGAGTGAGTGAGTGGGTGGGTGGGTGGGTGAGTGAGTGAGTGAGTGAGTGAGTGAGTGGGTGAGTGAGTGAGTGAGTGAGTGAGTGAGTGAGTGAGTGAGTGAGTGAGTGAGTGAGTGAGTGAGTGAGTGAGTGAGTGAGTGAGTGAGTGAGTGATTGGGTGAGTGAGTGGGTGTGAGTGAGTGAGTGAGTGAGTGAGTGTGTGAGTGTGTGAGTGTGTGAGTGTGTGAGTGAGTGGGTGTGAGTGAGTGAGTGGGTGTGAGTGAGTGAGTGGGTGTGAGTGAGTGAGTGTGTGAGTGTGTGAGTGTGTGAGTGTGTGAGTGTGTGAGGGAGTGAGTGAGTGAGTGAGTGGGTGTGAGTGAGTGAGATATTTCGCTTCAGTGTGTGAACAGCAGTCGGCCCTTCACTTCCTGATCAGGAGTGAGTGAGTGTGTGAGTGAGTGAGTGAGTGAGTGTGTGTGAGTGAGTGAGATATTTCGCTTCAGTGTGTGAACAGCAGTCGGTCCTTCACTTCCTGATCAGGAGATATCCACCAATACAGCACGTGTCCCAAAGCTGATATACATTACAGAACTGATTGGATTGTTTTAATTATTCACATTATATTATTCATATTCTAATATATTATTATTGTTTTACCATGGCAATTATTTTAACCATACATTGTAGTAATAATAATATATGATTATAATTAAATCTGTAATTAGTGTAAAATAATTTACATTTATTTGTGATTATAATTTATAATTTGTTAAAAACTGTTTTATTATTATTTTATGTTTTAAATTATTTAATACATTTTTAGATTATTTTATTATTTAACTTTAACAAAATATTATTATTTTGAAACGTCCACTTATTTTCAAATTTATTTAAAAATATGAATTATTATTGTTATAATAATTATTATTATTATCAACAATGCAAAAATATTTAAATGTTATTTTAATCATGAATTATTATTACTATTTTATTGTTTTATAATGTTAAAATTATTTTGATTGAATTTGAATTATATATGAATATTTGTTATGATGTGAAATTATTTTATAAAATATTATAGCTAATAATAATGCAAATTATTCTTATTATTATTTTATTGTTTTATAATTATAGAAATAATTTTATTTTTGTTTTAATTATAAATTATTATTAATATTTTATTGTTTTATAATGTAATTATAAATGAATATTTGTTATGATGGAAACTGATTTATAAAATCTTATATTTAATATTATTATTATTATTAATCATTTAGCATTTTAATCATACATTATTATTAATATTTTAGTGTTTTATGTAAAAAAAAAATATTAAAAATAATTATTTATTATTTGTTATTATTTTAATTTAAATCTAATCATTATTATTATTAATATAGTTCTGTTGTTGTTGTTATTTATTGTATTATTTTATGTAAAGATCCACTGATAAGGAGAACGAGAGAAGTGTGTTGTTTGTGAAGCCGTTATTGTACGAGTTGTTCGATCTTCTGTGGTTCCAGCTGTTTTCTCCATCACACGAGTGTGTGTGTGTGTGTGTGTGTGTGTGTGTGTGTGTGTGTGTGTGTGTGTGTGTGTGTGTGTGTACGCTCACACCGCTACCTCAAACACCAGCCGCTTCAGGAATGATAATGACAGAAACATTCCCGCTGGAAAAACACACACTGATTCTTCTCTTCTTTACGCACGTCTGCGTCTCCTTCCAGTGTCCCAGCATGCACCTGTGCTGACCTGTCCCATGATACACCTCTGCATGCCGTTCCTGTGAGGACACGTCTGTGTTTGAAGGAGATTCACACACACACACACACAGACACACACACACACACTCTGGATCGCCTCAGAGATGCAGATCTTGTTGCATAAGCGTCTGGAAACTCATACTTCATTCTCACATTCAATATTAGTGTTTCAGTGACGCTTTACAATCACGTTCTGTTAGTTCATCATTAACTAACGATGAGCAATAATGTCTTAGTGTTTATTAATCTTTGTTAACGTTAGTTAATACAAAACACAACTGTTCATTGTTGGTTCATGATTGTTCAAATGCATTAAATAATATTAACAGATGCAACCGATGTATTAGAAAATGATGAAATTAACATTAACTGAGATTAATAAATGCTGTAGAAGTTTTGTTTATTGCTTATTGGAACCTTATTTTAAAGTGTTTCCATTATTTTACAGTGTAGAATTATTTTATTATTTTATTTTAATAGATTAGTAATATTATTGGTAATTTAATTATTAATAAATTAAATTGTTAATATTTTACTATGTAAAATACATTTAATTATCATTATGTATAATTATTTTGTTTTCATTTGAATAAATTATTATTATTTTACAATGTAGAATTATTTTGTTTTCATTTTAGTAAATTATTTTACTGTGTAAAATTGGTCATTTAATTATTAACACATTCAATTATTATTTTACAATGTAGAATTATTTTATAACTTCATTTATCTAAATTATTTTATTGTGTAAAATTGGTAATTTAATTATTAATAAATTATTATTTAATAATATGTAGAATTATTTAATAATTTCATTTGAATAAATTATTACTATTTTGCTGCATACATTTTATAATTTAATTAGTAACATATTAAATTATTATGTATAATTATTGTATAATTTTAAATTAATAAATTATTATTATATGTGTAAAAAAATTGGTGATTTTTACAGTGTATCATTATTTTAGCATTTCATTTTATTAATAATAATTGTTATTATTTTATGTACAATTATTTTTGTATTTAATTGTAGTAAATAATCATTATTTGTGACGACACCTGTCATTTTTTTAGTACAGTTCAGTTGAACTGATGATTTTTGGGGTGGCAAGTTTTAATATGTAATATATTTGAATGCCTGAAAACTAGCTGATCACCAAAGACAAAATTAATTATACATATAAATATAACAGTATGATGTTTTCTGAGTAAAGTGTAATTTATTCCTGTGGTCAAAGCTGTATTTTCAGCATCATTACTCCAGTCTTCAGTGTCACATGATCCTTCAGAAATCACTCTAATATGAGGATCTGATGCTCAAGAAACATCTGATGTCGTCACACACACACACACACACACACACACACACACACACACCAGCTGTCCGCTGGCATCTGTACTCATTAACCGTCTGATGTCCATGTAGGGTCATGTGACCGTCGTGAACACACAGGTTATTCAGGAATGTGTGTGTGAGGTTATTCATGTCACGACTCAGGCGTTAAGCGACTGTACTGTGATGTGAAGGATCCACTCTGACCTCATTCATCAGCATATTTCTCAGACAGGTTTAAAATATACCCTGTAGAAACACGTGGATTATTCCTCACAGTGAAACAAATGTGTGTTTAAGCAAGATTTTCACCAAATTACGACTTAAACACAATATGAACCTTAAAGGTACAAATATTTAACCCTCGTAATGCATTAAAAACTGGGTTACACTTTATTTGGTAACACTTTATTTTAAGGTGGCATTGTTACATTGTTATATATTTAAGTTCTGAGTAATATTAATAAACTACATGTACTTATTGTATGGGTTAGGGTTTGGTTGAGGGTTAGTTGCATGTAATTATGCATAATTTACTGTTCTTACTATGGCAAATGCATGTAACATGTGTAACAAGGACACTGTAAAATAAAGTGTTACCGTAACCTGTTGCATTCCCGGGTCCAAACGTGTGCTTATGAAACTGTCATAACTTAATATTTTGTATCAGATCAGCAACTTAATAAGTGAATGAACAGAAATGTTAGCATGTTTTTACCGTGCTATTACTTCATTTAGCCCCTTTTTGTTAATTCACAAATAGAGAAATTCTTTCAAATTTTAAATTTTACAAGAACTACAGCAAAATTTGTATATATATGTATTTATCAATGTTTATGGGAAATTTTATTTGCATTAAATGAAATTTATAAAAACATTCAGTGGATTTAATTAAACTCATGACTGATTTTCTTTTTCAGTATTAAATGTTTTTAAACAAAATATATGGATTTTACTTGCATAAACGTTGACTTTCGGATGATAAACAGCCTGAATTAATACATACTTGCAGAATATTTGATCCACGAACTTCTGATCTACAAACAAACATTAATGTTTCATTATTACGCACGTAAAACGCATGTGCAGGACGTCATCGTTTTCCCAGATCCGCATTTTTGTCGTTTACATAGAGACCGTTTCCAAAAGTGTGCGTTTCCCAAAACTCATAAAAAGTTTTACGTTTTTAGTTGAAAACAGCGTCTCAGTTTAAATGGATAAATCTCTTAATTTTCTCTTTAAAAAAAATGTATTTAAAAAATCTGAAATAAATGAATAAATGTATATTTTGGCAGTGTCTTAACACATATCCAAAGTTTATTTTTTTTACTAAAAGCTATGACTAAAAATAAACATTAATGTAAAATGATTAATCGCATCCAATAAAAAAGTTTGTGTTTACATAATATATATATATATGTGTGTGTGCTGCTGTGTATAATTATTTTGTATATAAATACACACACACATGCATGTCTGTATTTAAAAAATATGTGTAATTTATAAATAAAATATTTATATTTATATATAATAAAAATTTAAATTAAAAAAATTTATTAATATATATATATATAAAAATTTATTAATATATATATATACATGCAAACATGTCTTATATACATATATATACATGCATGTGTGTGTGTATTTATATATACAATATAATTATACACAGCACACACGCATATATATATATATATATATATATATATATATATATATATATATATATTATGTAAACACAAACTTTTATTTTGGATGCGATTAATCGTTGTACAGCACAAAAAAACTAAATAATGTACAGACCAGAATGCATTAGGAGGGTTAAATTTAAATTCAGTGATTATTTATTCACCAAAAGGTTTTTTTTTTTTTCTGGAGAACAACATAAGTTATGAAGGATCTTCATGCATGTTTTTACACACAACACCGGCCCTTTAAGCAGAACATGATGTGCGTGATGACATCACCAGAATAACACACAGGAAGGAGGAAGCCGGTTGCCATGGCGACAGGCATCTGTTGTTGTTGTTGTTGTTGTTGTTCTGCTGTTAATCTGTATGATGATGCCATTGTTGATGTCTGGCAGATTATGGTAATGTTAACATGAACTAACAACGAAAAATACTTCTGAAGCTTTTATTAACTTTAGTTGATGTTAATCTTATACATTTGTAGGAATAGATTACAGATCATTGTGCTCATGTGTCTGATGTCACTAATTATTGTTATGTCGTGTTATTGTTTATTAAGGATGTTGACGTCCGATGTAATATTACACACAGAATAAATAAAGGATTGAAGGAAATTGCTGATTCTGAGGAAGATTTCCAGAGTTTAGCTTGAGAATTTTAGTTTTTAAATTTAGTTTAGTTTTCATTTGTCTAGTAATTGTTTGTTTGTTGAACGGTTTTACTTCAGTATAATTGAGAAATTAGTATAGTTTTTTGTTATTATAATTTTTATATGTATTGCTTTCATTATAATTTTAGGTTTTGTAATGTTGTTGTGTGTTTTTATCATTTTTACAAGTTTTTCTTTTCTTTTTTAAAAAAAAGGCTATATAATTTTTATTAAGTTTAATTTTTTTTTTGGTTGTGGTAATTGTAGCACTTCAGCTGCCGGAATATCCGAAGTTTTAAAACATTTTTATTTAAATTAAATGAATGTACTATATTTTAGTTTGATAATGTTTTTTATTTAATATTTTGTAATTTTAGGGGGTTTATATTACGTCTGTAGTTTATAGTCTATTTATTCATTTTTTGAGTATAGAAACATTTTAATGAAATTTCCAGCTTCATACTAAAGTTGAAAATAGTATATAAAAAAGTTAAATTAATAAAGTTATTTTTAGTTTATTTGTGAGTGTGAGTGTGTGTGTGTGTGTGTGTGTGTGCGCTTGTGCGTGTGTGTGTGTGCGCTTGTGCGTGTGTGTGTGTGCGTGTGTGTGTGGAGGTTACAGTAAGTGAGGGAATGTGCAGCACATGGAACTGATGAAGGAAACTCAGTGTCTGTGTGTTATTATCTGAAGAATATCAAGTATCTGAGGTATGTGATGTGATCCAGGTGTGTGTGTGTGTGTGTGTGTGTCATTAATCCCAGTTGTGTTGTAAATGATGGTTAAAACTAATCATTGAGGGTCAGTCTTTGTAGTGATGTCGACGTGTCACATGACCAACATGGAAATGATATTTCAACACTCCTTTATTAAAAAGTAAACAATATTTATTAACATATTGAATAGAAACCATGGCACATATATACAGTGTATGGTCTTAATTAAATATGTTAATTTTAAAAGAAACTTTTTAAAAATAAATTAATGATAGAAAATCCTTTTTTATCTTAATTTTTTATTTAAATGTTTTAAAGTATAATTTGTTTTGAATTATTTTTATATATATAAAAAAAATTGTTTCTATTGAAATGGATTGCTTCCATTTTTATTATAAATAAATAAATATGAATATAATTTTTTTGTAATTGTTTGTATGTTATGGTTAATTTGCTGTTATGACAAATATATGCCATCAATTTTTATTTAATATTTATTTTTACTTTTTAAATAAACTAATCATAGCAAATACATTATTTTTTATTTATACACAATGTCAGTATAATTAATAAATAATAAATTAATAGTCATTTATTTAAATATTAAAACAATTATTTAATGATTTAATTTTGAGTAATTTTGCCCTCCATATCACTTTTCTGTTTTAAATACTTTATTAAATATTATAATTTATTGAAAAATAATATTAACATTAAATCAAAACAATGGCATTGCTTACATTTTTATGCAATACTTTATTTCTAATGCCTATCGTACAAAAATCATTAAGTGGAAGGGAGCTTTCATTGGTTGGCATGTTATTGTATATGATTATTTTTGCAGTTTGTGTGTGTGTTTGATCAGCTCTCCTGAACGAGTGTGTTGTTTGTTGAAGTCTCTGTCTGTGAGTGTGTGTGAAGCTGACGCTGGGGACACACACACACACACACTCTCTCTTGGTCTCGTCATCTGTTTTCTCCTCCGTCCCGTTCCACATGGCTGGCTTGGGTCGAAGGTGAACGTCCTAACAGAGGTGTGTGTGTGTGTGTGTGTGTGAACGGGACATTAGCGGAGGGATGCCAGAGCTTTTCCCATCAGTGTCTGGAATCAGTGTTTCCATGACGGAGTGTGTCTGGATCTGCAGGAAGAGCCTCATGTGGAGCTCCTGATGAAACATGTGGAACACACACATCCATGTGTGTGTGTGTGTGTGTGTGTGTGTGCGTGCGTGTGTGTGTGTGAGAGAGATTGTGTGTGTGCGTGCGTGTGTGTGTGTGTGTGTGCGTGCGCGTGTGTGTGTGTGCATGCGCGCATGTGTGTGTTTGTGTTTTTGTTTGTGTGTGTGTGTGTGTGTGTGTGAGAGAGAGAGAGAGTGTTGACAGTTTTTTTGTGTGTGTGTGTGTGCGCGTGCGCGCGCATGCGTGTGTTTGTGTTTTTGTTTGTGTGTGTGTGTGTGAGAGAGAGAGAGAGTGTTGACAGTATGTGTGTGTGTGTGTGTGTGGTTTATTTTTGTGAGTTTGTCCAGAATGTTTTTTTGCTGCTCCACATTTAAAAAATTATCCTGTATACCAACATTTCAAACTGTATTATTATTAATTACAATAAACTAAATCATTAATATATGGATATATTACAGTTGTAATATTATTACTGTCCTGTGAAATGCAAATGTAATGTATATGTGCACACACACACACACACACTAACCCTGTTGTTTTATTGTGATCCTCACTGTTACTCTCATTCTGAAATGAGTCATATACTCTATAATGCTTGATCAGAGCATTTGCGAATCAGTTCAACTGAGTCGTTTAAAGGAACCGATTCCAAAGAACGATTCAATTAATGCACACAGAATCAGGAGATCAGACACATCTGGAGGAAACACTGACCATATAAGGCTCGTATCCGGCAGGTCGACTCTAAAATTAGACTTAACCAGGGATGAAAGACTCAATATAAGCAGGAGTCGAGATTCGTTATCATCTGTGAGCTCTGCCAGCTGTTTTCATCAAAGTGCATCCAAAAAATCAAGCCGAAAAAACGTGTTTCTGGGAAACCCCCTTTTTAGTATTTATGGGAAACTTCATGGCAATTTTTCCTTTCTCATATCTCTCTCTCTCTCACACACACACACATTCCACGTTTTCTTTGGTCTGTTGTTCATTTTTCTTTATACAAGCTTTTCATATTTCGGTGGAGGCTCCCCTCCGGGACGGGAGCCAGAACATTCTTCGGAAAACATTGGTTCCCGGGCCGGTTCCTCTCCACACACACAATGAGTGTTGTGTTCCTGAAACCCGAGACACAGATGAGACGAGTTGTCATGTTTCGTCTGTCTCGAATGGTTCGTTTGTATCTGGTCCGTTTAGTGTCGATTATAAACATTTTTCAGATTTGTGACTGGAGAAACTAAGCATCATTAGCTGCGTTTCCATTACAGATTTGCATAAAACTTTAGCGATATTTTCTAAATGTTGATTAAAAACTATTGCGAAATGACTGCGTTTCCATTAACCAATATTATGCGACTGAAACTTACATTTTTCCTTTCACGATAAGTCATTCAAAGTTCGGATGTTGGTGTGTATTTACGTTCATCTTCAAAGTTCATCTATCCATGATAAAAGTGCATCTATCCATGATAAAAGTGCATCTATCCATCATAAAAGTGCATCTGTCCATCATAAAAGTGCATCTGTTCATCATAAAAGTGCATCTATCCATCATAAAAGTGCATCTATCCATCATAAAAGTGCATATATCCATCATAAAAGTACATCTGTCCATCATAAAAGTGCATCTATCCATCATAAAAGTGCATCTATCCATCATAAAAGTGCATATATCCATCATAAAAGTACATCTATCCATCATAAAAGTGCATCTATCCATCATAAAAGTGCATCTATCCATCATAAAAGTGCATATATCCATCATAAAAGTGCATCTATCCATCATAAAAGTGCATCTGTCCATCATAAAAGTGCATCTATCCATCATAAAAGTGCATCTATCCATCATAAAAGTGCATATATCCATCATAAAAGTACATCTATCCATCATAAAAGTGCATCTATCCATCATAAAAGTGCATCTATCATCATAAAAGTGCATATATCCATCATAAAAGTGCATCTGTCCATCATAAAAGTGCAACTGTCCATCATAAAAGCGCATCTGTCCATTATAAAAGTGCATCTATCCATCATAAAAGTGCTTCTGTCCATCATAAAAGTGCATCTGTCCATCATAAAAGTGCAACTGTCCATCATAAAAGTGCATCTGTCCATCATAAAAGTGTCTCGAATGGTTCGTTTGTATCTGGTCCGTTTAGTGTCGATTATAAACATTTTTCAGATTTGTGACTGGAGAAACTAAGCATCATTAGCTGCGTTTCCATTACAGATTTGCATAAAACTTTAGCGATATTTTCTAAATGTTGATTAAAAACTATTGCGAAATGACTGCGTTTCCATTAACCAATATTATGCGACTGAAACTTACATTTTTCCTTTCACGATAAGTCATTCAAAGTTCGGATGTTGGTGTGTATTTACGTTCATCTTCAAAGTTCATCTATCCATGATAAAAGTGCATCTATCCATGATAAAAGTGCATCTATCCATCATAAAAGTGCATCTGTCCATCATAAAAGTGCATCTGTTCATCATAAAAGTGCATCTATCCATCATAAAAGTGCATCTATCCATCATAAAAGTGCATATATCCATCATAAAAGTACATCTGTCCATCATAAAAGTGCATCTATCCATCATAAAAGTGCATCTATCCATCATAAAAGTGCATATATCCATCATAAAAGTACATCTATCCATCATAAAAGTGCATCTATCCATCATAAAAGTGCATCTATCCATCATAAAAGTGCATATATCCATCATAAAAGTGCATCTATCCATCATAAAAGTGCATCTGTCCATCATAAAAGTGCATCTATCCATCATAAAAGTGCATCTATCCATCATAAAAGTGCATATATCCATCATAAAAGTACATCTATCCATCATAAAAGTGCATCTATCCATCATAAAAGTGCATCTATCATCATAAAAGTGCATATATCCATCATAAAAGTGCATCTATCCATCATAAAAGTGCATCTATCCATCATAAAAGTGCATATATCCATCATAAAAGTGCATCTATCCATCATAAAAGTGCATCTATCCATCATAAAAGTGCAACTGTCCATCATAAAAGTGCATCTATCCATCATAAAAGTGCATCTGTCCATCATAAAAGTGCATCTGTCCATCATAAAAGTGCATCTGTCCCTCATAAAAGTGCATCTATCCATCATAAAAGTGCATCTGTCCATCATAAAAGTGCATCTATCCATCATAAAAGTGCATCTGTCCATCATAAAAGTGCATCTGTCCCTCATAAAAGTGCATCTGTCCCTCATAAAAGTGCATCTGTCCATCATAAAAGTGCAACTGTCCATCATAAAAGTGCAACTGTCCATCATAAAAGCGCATCTGTCCATCATAAAAGTGCATCTATCCATCATAAAAGTGCTTCTGTCCATCATAAAAGTGCATCTGTCCATCATAAAAGTGCAACTGTCCATCATAAAAGTGCATCTGTCCATCATAAAAGTGCATCTGTCCATCATAAAAGTGCATCTGTCCCTCATAAAAGTGCAACTGTCCATCATAAAAGCGCATCTATCCCTCATAAAAGTGCAACTGTCCATCATAAAAGCGCATCTATCCCTCATAAAAGTGCATCTATCCATCATAAAAGTGCATCTATCCATCATAAAAGTGCATCTATCCATCATAAAAGTGCATCTGTCCATCATAAAAGTGCAACTGTCCATCATAAAAGCGCATCTATCCCTCATAAAAGTGCATCTATCCATCATAAAAGTGCATCTATCCATCATAAAAGTGCATCTATCCATCATAAAAGTGCATCTATCCATCATTAAAGTGCAACTGTCCATCATAAAAGTGAATCTATCCATCATAAAAGTGCATCTATCCATCATAAAAGTGCATCTATCCATCATTAAAGTGCAACTGTCCATCATAAAAGTGCATCTGTCCATCATAAAAGTGCATCTATCCATCATAAAAGTGCATCTGTCCCTCATAAAAGTGCATCTATCCATCATAAAAGTGCATCTATCCCTCATAAAAGTGCATCTGTCCATCATAAAAGTGCAACTGTCCATCATAAAAGTGCAACTGTCCATCATAAAAGCGCATCTGTCCATTATAAAAGTGCATCTATCCATCATAAAAGTGCTTCTGTCCATCATAAAAGTGCATCTGTCCATCATAAAAGTGCAACTGTCCATCATAAAAGTGCATCTGTCCATCATAAAAGTGCATCTGTCCATCATAAAAGTGCATCTGTCCCTCATAAAAGTGCAACTGTCCATCATAAAAGCGCATCTATCCCTCATAAAAGTGCAACTGTCCATCATAAAAGCGCATCTATCCCTCATAAAAGTGCATCTATCCATCATAAAAGTGCATCTATCCATCATAAAAGTGCATCTATCCATCATAAAAGTGCATCTATCATCATAAAAGTGCATCTATCCATCATAAAAGTGCATCTATCCATCATTAAAGTGCAACTGTCCATCATAAAAGTGCAACTGTCCATCATAAAAGCGCATCTGTCCATTATAAAAGTGCATCTATCCATCATAAAAGTGCATCTATCCATCATTAAAGTGCAACTGTCCATCATAAAAGTGCATCTGTCCATCATAAAAGTGCATCTATCCATCATAAAAGTGCATCTATCCATCATTAAAGTGCAACTGTCCATCATAAAAGTGCAACTGTCCATCATAAAAGCGCATCTGTCCATCATAAAAGTGCATCTATCCATCATAAAAGTGCATCTATCCATCATTAAAGTGCAACTGTCCATCATAAAAGTGCATCTGTCCATCATAAAAGTGCAACTGTCCATCATAAAAGTGCATCTATCCATCATAAAAGTGCATCTATCCATCATAAAAGTGCATCTATCCATCATAAAAGTGCATCTGTCCATCATAAAAGTGCAACTGTCCATCATAAAAGTGCATCTATCCATCATAAAAGTGAATCTATCCATCATAAAAGTGCATCTATCCATCATAAAAGTGCATCTATCCATCATAAAAGTGCATCTATCCATCATAAAAGTGCATCTGTCCATCATAAAAGTGCAACTGTCCATCATAAAAGTGCATCTATCCATCATAAAAGTGAATCTATCCATCATAAAAGTGCATCTATCCATCATAAAAGTGCATCTGTCCATCATAAAAGTGCAACTGTCCATCATAAAAGTGCATCTATCCATCATAAAAGTGAATCTATCCATCATAAAAGCGCAACTGTCCATCATAAAAGCGCATCTATCCCTCATAAAAGTGAATCTATCCATCATAAAAGTGCATCTATCCATCATAAAAGTGCATCTATCCCTCATAAAAGTGCATCTATCCATCATAAAAGCGAATCTATCCATCATAAAAGTGCATCTGTCCATCATAAAAGTGCATCTGTCCATCATAAAAGTGCATCTATCCATCATAAAAGCGAATCTATCCCTCATTAAAGTGCATCTGTCCATCATAAAAGTGCAACTGTCCATCATTAAAGTGCAACTGTCCATCATAAAAGCGAATCTATCCATCATAAAAGCGAATCTATCCATCATAAAAGCGAATCTATCCATCATAAAAGTGCATCTATCCCTCATAAAAGTGCATCTGTCCATCATAAAAGTGCATCTGTCCATCATTAAAGTGCATCTATCCATCATTAAAGTGCAACTGTCCATCATAAAAGCGAATCTATCCCTCATAAAAGTGCATCTGTCCATCATAAAAGTGCATCTATCCATCATAAAAGTGCATCTATCCCTCATAAAAGTGCATCTGTCCATCATAAAAGTGCATCTGTCCATCATAAAAGTGCATCTATCCATCATAAAAGTGCATCTGTCCATCATAAAAGTGCATCTGTCCATCATAAAAGTGTTCTCTTGAAAGATTTACAATGCATCCATTGCGAACAACACAATCAAATAAAAAATGGAGAAATATAAAACTGCTCATTTACAAATGTTGATTATTCATATAAAAACAATATGTATTAAGTTTATCAGAAAATATGCAAATATACACAAATATTTCAGTATTTTGAGAGCGTAGAGAGATTAGGTCATTCATGGGAGTGGGCGGAGCTAACGAGATCTTTTGGCTTGTTTCGACTGTGATTGGTGGAGTTTTCTGTACAGCATTATGGGTAATGTAGTTTTTCACCACGGATTCTGCTGTTAAAGGGATACTCCACTTTTTTTGGAAATAGGCTCATTTTACAACTCCCCCAGAGTTAAACTGTTGAGTTTTACCGTTTTTGAATCCATTCAGCCGATCTCCGGTTCTGGCGGTACCACTTTTAGCATAGCTTAGCATACATCATTGAAGTGGACAAGACCATTAGCATTTCTAAACTATACTCTCATTCCTGCGTAATAATCAAGAAACTTTACTGCCGTACCATGAGAGCAGCAGGCGTAATGATATGACGCAGCGCCTGAAAATAGGCCACCTTCCGTCAACACAACGGAACTATTTTCAGGCGCTGCGTCATATCATTACGCCTGCTGCTCTCATGGTACGGCAGTGAAGTTTCTTGATTATTACGCAGGAATGAGAGTATAGTTCCTAGCCATATCAGCCTAGAAAATCGCAACTTTACATTTTCCGTCGGTCTTAGTGCACGATGTAACTACAGAAGAGTCAAGTTTTAAATAGGAGAAATATCAAAACTCTTTGGTCATTTTTTTTTTAGAAATGCTAATGGTCATGTCCACTTCAATGATGTATGCTAAGCTATGCTAAAAGTGGTACCGCCAGAACCGGAGATCGGCTGAATGGATTCAAAAACGGTAAAACTCAACAGTTTAACTCTGGGGGAGTTGTAAAATGAGCCTATTTCCAAAAAAAAGTGGAGTATCCCTTTAAACACGGTTGTTTAAAAACTAAGTTGAACTAATGTGAGCTGACGGATTCAACAGAAGCAAAAACCCTCGATTTACGACCTCGTAGCTCACAGTTTATAAGTTCTATGGAGAAATTCCGTAAATTAGGATGTTTTTTGATGTAAAATATAAATATAAACGTTATAAGAGGAACATTTTTCCTGTTTTCATGACCTTTGACCCCGAATCCCAGCCTCAAAACTTTGCGTCCAACAGTGTGTTGTCAGGCAGAAGTCCTGGATCCCTGCGTTTATTTGTCTGGTGTGTGTGTGTTTAAAGCGCTTCATTTCCTCTGCGTCAGTGAGATGGTGAGGTGCGATTTGAATGACCCAAACCATCACACACACACACACACACACACACACACACACACACACACACACACACACAGGACATGAGCCGGATCGAACCCCTGTCCAGCGGTGTGTGTTTGTTGAGTCTCCGTGGTTGTAAACGCATTCCTGCGAGACCGTGTTAATATTTATGGCTAATCGCTCGCTCACACACACACACACACACACACACTCGCCGTGGGTCGCGCTCGGGTTGTGCTCGTCTCCGGGGTGTTCGAGTGTCTGGGAACAATGTTGTTGTTTCCTCCTGTTTGTGTTTGTTTCGTGTGTGTGTGTGTGTGTGTGTTTATACAAGCTCTTATAATCTCACCAGTGCCGGCAGCCAATCAAGGCGGAGCGTTGTGTTATTCTGGGGTTATGAATGCATGATCGGAGTATAATTCTGTGAGTCTGAGTGTGTTAGTGTGAGTGTAAGTGTGTGTGTGTGTTATTGTGAGAGTGTGAGAGACAGAGTGAGAAAGTGAGTGTGTGTGTGAGTGTGTGTGTGTGTTTGAGAGAGAGTGAGTGTGTGTGTGAGAGTGTGTGAGTGTGTGTGTGTGTGTGTGTGAGTGTGTTAGTGTTAGTGAGTGAGTGAGTGTGTGTGCGTGTGTGAGGATTTCTCTCAGTCGTGTTACAGCAGTTAATCGGTTCACACATTGTTTGGAATTCTGGGAAACGGAATGTAGTGGCTCTGTATCCATGGTAACAGAACCTTGTTTGGAATCCGCTGGCTACATTTGAATTTAGATAATTTGGCGGGAAAATCTGCAGACTTCTATTCAAGCCTATAAAGCCTTCAGCACACAGTGTCCAGTCCTTCAGTTTCTGACTGATATTTAGATGTTGTTAGCAATAAAAAGGGCTTGTAGTGTAATTAGGTGCGTGTAACATGTACACGCACCTAATTGCTCATTGACATGTAAAGCACAGTAAGTGTCCTGTGAGAGTCTCTAAAACACCTTATATTCTGTGATCGAGGAGCTTTCACGGTTCATGTGTCTGTTCAGGCTTTTGTCTCTTTGTGCTGCTGATTCCGGTAAAGGAGGAGAGATAGTAGCACATGTGAGTGTCTCTTTACCGCAGGAATGCGAGGGTGTGTAATGAAGCTCATTCCTCTGAGCCGGTGAAGGCGAACAAAGCTTCCCTGCGGACACCGATCCGGGAGAAATGATCCCGACTCTCGCTGGGAATGAGGGACTTCATCCTGGGGGGTCCGTTTGCATTCAGGACTCCCTGGAGAACTCCAGCTCCGTGTTTTCTTGAGCTCCTGGGAGGAGGGATGAGTTCAGGAACACTGGATCCGTTTCACTCTTACATTCCTCACATTACAGAAGCTGCGTGTGTGTGTGTGTGTGTGTGTGTGTGTGTGTGTGTGTGTGTGTGTGTGTGTGTGTGTGTGTGTGTGTGTGTGTCAGGCTGTGTGGGGGTGTTTTGCTGGATTCATTTTATTATTACAGAAATTTTCTTCTTTTACTATTTTTTATATATATACATGTGTTTTTTTCAGTATTATTGTTGTTTTTTTATTCTTTTTGACCATCTTTTTTTCAGATTTTATCTCTTATTATTTTTATATCATTTTTATATATAATTTTTAGTATTATACATTGTTTTATTTTGTATTTTACATTAGCATTAAAAAAATATTATTCTGTTCATTTTAATCTTTTTGACCACCTTTGGTGTGAAATTCTCTTCTTTTACTATTATTTTTTTATATAATTATTTTTTAAATATATATTTTTTAAAATATTTTGTGTATATATATATATATATATATATATTTTTTTTTTTTTTTTTTTTTTTGTGCTTAATCTGTTGTGCTGATTTTATCTTATTATTTTTATATATTTTTTTATATTTTAATTTTATTATTGTCACGGCACGGGTTGGGAAAAAGGTGTGAGGACTCAAATGCAAACAATGGGTATTTAATAGGAAAATAATAACATATAAAACAAGAACAAAAACTCCCTCGTGGGGGAAAACAGGCAGGATACCAGATACACTAAAACACAATCAACAAGAACCAGGGTAACATGTATAACGAACCAGCACAGTACTGAGAACACAAGGAGATTAAATAGAGAGGCAAACAAAAGAGCTAACGAACAGACAGGTGGGGCAAATGAACCAATAATGAGATAACAAGATGGGCGGGGAATACAATGACAAGAGAACACATGGTATAAAACAACAAACACCCAAGTGCAACACAAGACAGGACAGGCATGTGACATTACCCCCTCCCTACGGAGCGGCTACCAGACGCTTCATCAGGCGGGACGGGAGGAGCAAACCAGGGCGGGACAGGAGGAGCAAACCAGGGCGGGACAGGAGGAGCAAACCAGGGCGGGACAGGAGGAGCAAACCAGGGCGGGACAGGAGGAGTAAACCAGGGCGGGACAGGAGGAGTAAACCAGGGCGGGACAGGAGGGACAGACCAGGGCGGGACGGGAGGAACAAATTTCTTAGTCCTGGGAGACCCGGGCAAAACCCAAAGTTCATCAGGTGGCCAGGGTGGTGCAGACCCCTCGGGCGGCCAGGGCGGAGCAGACCTTTCGGGCGGCCAGGGCGGTGAAGACCCTTCGGGCGGCCAGGGCGGTGAAGATCTCTCGGGCGGCCAGGGCGGTGAAGACCCTTCGGGCGGCCAGGGCGGTGAAGATCTCTCGGGCGGCCAGGGCGGTGAAGACCCTTCGGGCGGCCAGGGCGGTGAAGACCCTTCGGGCGGCCAGGGCGGTGAAGACCCTTCGGGCGGCCAGGGCGGTGAAGACCTCTCGGGCGGCCAGGGCGGTGAAGACCTCTCGGGCGGCCAGGGCGGTGAAGACCCTTCGGGCGGCCAGGGCGGTGAAGACCCTTCGGGCGGCCAGGGCGGTGAAGACCCTTCGGGCGGCCAGGGCGGTGAAGACCCTTCGGGCGGCCAGGGCGGTGAAGACCTCTCGGGCGGCCAGGGCGGTGAAGACCCTTCGGGCGGCCAGGGCGGTGAAGACCTCTCGGGCGGCCAGGGCGGTGGAGCAGCAGCAGGCACCGGCTCGGGAGCAGCAGCAGGCACCGGCTCGGGAGCAGCAGCAGGCACCGGCTCGGGAGCAGCAGCAGGCACCGGCTCGGGAGCAGCAGCAGGCACCGGCTCGGGAGCAGCAGCAGGCACCGGCTCGGGAGCAGCAGCAGGCACCGGCTCGGGAGCAGCAGCAGGCACCGGCTCGGGAGCAGCAGCAGGCACCGGCTCGGGAGCAGCAGCAGGCACCGGCTCGGGAGCAGCAGCAGGCACCGGCTCGGGAGCAGCAGCAGGCACCGGCTCGGGAGCAGCAGCAGGCACCGGCTCGGGAACAGACACCGGCTCGGGAACAGACACCGGCTCGGGAACAGACACCGGCTCGGGAACAGACACCGGCACGGGAACAGACACCGGCACGGGAACAGACACCGGCTCGGGAACAGACACTAGAACAAAAACAGTCACAAAGACAGACACAAACACAGAAACAAATACTGGGTCCGAGACCGACATGTGCTCCAGCTCTGGAACAGGCACTGTCTCTGCTACCGGCTCTGGAACGAGCACCGGCTCCGGCTCAGGAACGGGCACCGGCTCCGGCTCAGGAACGGCTGAGACTGGCATATTCAACATCTGAGCCAGACGCTCCAGGTATTCCCAGTTCAGAGAGGCAGAGGAAACAGGGACAGTCTCTCGCTGTGCAGACGGGACGGGGACGGTCTCTCGCTGGGCAGACGGGACGTGAACGGTCTCTCGCTGGGCAGACGGGACGCGAACAGTCTCTCGCTGGGCAGACGGGACGTGAACAGTCTCTCGCTGGGCAGACGGGACGTGAACAGTCTCTCGCTGGGCCGACGGGACGTGAACAGTCTCTCGCTGGGCAGACGGGACGTGAACAGTCTCTCGCTGGGCCGACGGGACGTGAACAGTCTCTCGCTGGGCAGACGGGACAGGAACAGTCTCTCGCTGGGCCGACGGGACGTGGACGGTCTCTCGCTGGGCAGACGGGACGGGAACGGTCTCTCGCTGGGCAGACGGGACGGGAACAGTCACTCGCTGGGCAGACGGGACGGGAACTGTCTCTCGCTGGGCCGACGGGACGGGAACAGTCTCTGACTGGGCAGACGTGACGTGGACAATCTCTGACTGGGCAGACGCAGGTCTCCTTCTCCTCCTCCGTTTCGGGACCACTTTACTCGGGACCACCGGAACATGGACCACCGGAACTGGGATCACCGGACTAGGGCCCACCGGAACAGTCACGGAGGAGGTCTTTCCTCTCCTCCGTCGTCCCTTCTGGCGAGATGCTGGTTCCGGATGGGACAGGACCCACGGCGAATGGTGTTCTGGGCTGCACGTCACCGGATCATGGTCGAAGGAAGACCGAAGTTGAGACTGAGTCCGGGACTCCCCTCTAGTACTTCCTCCTCTGCGAGCTCCACGGGTCCCCGAAAATCTTGCCAGACGCTCTCCTCTAAAGGACTCTCTGTCGTCGAACGAAAAGTCCTTAGGAAATCTGAGCGTCGTGGCCTCCTCCCTTTGCCGAGCCATAAAAGCAAACGCCTGCAGAATGTTCATGTTACTGGACCCATTAGGGGACAGAGTCATTCTGTCACGATCGCTAGCGGAGAATTGGGTGGATCCAAAAGTAGCAACATGATAGTCAGGGCAATCCAAGTCATCGTCATCCATGCAATCGTCATAATCCCAACAATCAGAATCCTCCTCACCCATTGTGCTGAATCCTCAGAGGGCTGGTTCGTTCTGTCACGGCACGGGTTGGGAAAAAGGTGTGAGGACTCAAATGCAAACAATGGGTATTTAATAGGAAAATAATAACATATAAAACAAGAACAAAAACTCCCTCGTGGGGGAAAACAGGCAGGATACCAGATACACTAAAACACAATCAACAAGAACCAGGGTAACATGTATAACGAACCAGCACAGTACTGAGAACACAAGGAGATTAAATAGAGAGGCAAACAAAAGAGCTAACGAACAGACAGGTGGGGCAAATGAACCAATAATGAGATAACAAGATGGGCGGGGAATACAATGACAAGAGAACACATGGTATAAAACAACAAACACCCAAGTGCAACACAAGACAGGACAGGCATGTGACAATTATACATTGTTTGATTTTGTATTTTACATTATTCTTTTTGATTTCAACTTTTGGTCAGATATCTTTCTAGCATTATTTTATGTTGGTTTTTTTAAACACTGTATATTTACACTCACCGGCCACTTTATTAGGTACCCCATGCTAGTAACGGGTTGGACCCCCTTTTGCCTTCAGAACTGCCTCAATTCTTCGTGGCATAGATTCAACAAGGTGCTGGAAGCATTCCTCAGGGAGTTTGGTCCATATTGACATGATGGCATCTAGGAGTGTAAATATTAATCGATTCGTATCGATGCATCGATTATACAGCTGACGATTCGATGCATCGATGCGTCCGCAAGAGTATCGATTAATGTGTTTGTTTTGCCGCCTGTCTATTTTCAGCATCCGCTCATATGCGTACAAACGATTGTTGTTATGCACTGGGCTAACGTTAGTTAGTCACCGAACTAAACTGCCAGTGTGAATGCACCCTCAGTCACTTAGTCGGCGAATTCCAAGCTAGCAGTTACTAACGTAAACAAACAGGCGCTAACGTGTACAAAAGGCTACTTCAACAGCTTACTTGAAAAGTCTAGGGTGCTTTCACACCAACTCGGAACGGAATGGGAACGGTTCGCATGAAAAAACGCTAATTATGTAAACGCTGTCTGTCATGCGGACCCGGGTGGGCACTGGGGTACCAAACCCGAGACTGCCTGGAGGAGGTGCGCTGAGTTCGGTTGCACTCGAACCGTGCCGCGGCTCGCGTGAATTTGAAAGCATCACGGACTCGGGTGCGCACTTGTTCAGGAAGTAAGTGACCTGCGCATTAGCTGATTATGATGTATTTAGTTAAATAAAACATATGTAAGGGATGATAGTGTTGATAATTTACCTTGGATAAGAGCTAGAGTGAGTCTGTATTCGCACACACATAGCGCGTGGACTCAGGGCAACAAATTAATGGAAATCCACTGTCTCCTGCGTTTGCAATCAGCAAAAAGCCAAATCCGACACACAGTAAACCGGTGTTGTTCACTCAGCTGTGCATAATAGCACCAAATAAAAAAAAAAAAACACAATATATTGACCCGCGATCTGTTTTCTATCATGCGTCGTGCACGTTTGCGATGAGTAAGATGCATGGAAACGCACCAGGATTCGATAGAATCAAGTTTAGAACTGTATGCAGTAACTGTTATATTTGCTGTTCTATTTGCAGTGCATTGAGCACAACATACACATTATGTGAATAGAATACTGTTCCTGTATTCTCAATAAAAGGCAAATTATAAACATTTTTGTTGATTTATTTGAAACTTAATAGATATCATGTAAAAATATCGATTATTGAATCGTATTGAATCGAATCGAATCGTATCGCGGGGAATTCTGAAGTATCGAACATAATCGAATCGTTGGCTTAAGAAATCGGTATCGTATCGAATCGTCATGTAGGCTCCGATTTACACCCCTAATGGCATCACACAGTTGCCGCAGATTTGTCGGCTGCACATCCATGATGCGAATCTCCCGTTCCACCACATCCCAAAGATGCTCTATTGGGTTGAGATCTGGTGACTGTGGAGGCCATTTTAGTACAGTGAACTCATTGTCATGTTCAAGAAACCAATTTGAAATGATTAGAGCTTTGTGACATGGTGGAAGTAGCCATCAGAGGATGGGTACATGGTGGCCATAAAGGGATGGACATGGTCAGAAACAATGCTCAGGTAGGCCGTGGCATTTAAACGATGCCCAATTGGCACTAAGGGGCCTAAAGTGTGCCAGGAAAACATCCCCCACACCATTACACCACCACCACCAGCCTGCACAGTGGTAACAAGGCATGATGGTTCCATGTTCTCATTCTGTTTACGCCAAATTCTGACTCTAACATCTGAATGTCTCAACAGAAATCGAGACTCATCAGACCAGGCAACATTTTTCCAGTCTTCAACTGTTCAATTTTGGTGAGCTCTTGCAAATTGTAGCCTCTTTTTCCTATTTGTAGTGGAGATGAGTGGTACCCGGTGGGGTCTTCTGCTGTTGTAGCCCATCCGCCTCAAGGTTGTGCGTGTTGTGGCTTCACAAATGCTTTGCTGCATACCTCGGTTGTAACGAGTGGTTATTTCAGTCACTGTTGCCCTTCTATCAGCTCGAACCAGTCTGGCCATTCTCCTCTGACCTCTGGCATCAACAAGGCATTTCCGCCCACAGAACTGCCGCACACTGGATGTTTTTTCTTTTTCGGACCATTCTCTGTAAACCCTAGAGATGGTTGTGCGTGAAAATCCCAGTAGATTAGCAGTTTCTGAAATACTCAGACCAGCCCTTCTGGCACCAACAATCATGCCACGTTCAAAGTCACTCAAATCACCTTTCTTCCCCATACTGATGCTCGGTTTGAACTGCAGGAGATTGTCTTGACCATGTCTACATGCCTAAATGCACTGAGTTGTCGCCATGTGATTGGCTGCTTAGAAATTAAGTGTTAACGAGCAGTTGGACAGGTGTACCTAATAAAGTGGCCGGTGAGTGTATATATATATATATATATAATTTATTTATATATGTTTAGTGATGAGTTCAGGAACACTGGATCTGTTCCACTCATAAGTTCCTCACATTAGAAGCTTCGTGTTTGTGTGTGTGTGTTTGTCAGGTTGTGTGCGGGTGTTTTGCGTCCCGGAGTGTGTGTATCTGCAGATCTTGTGCGCGTGACGTGAACGCTGGAGGACTCCCTCTTGTGAACACGTAAACGCCTCGCTGTGAGTGTGAGTGTGAGTGTGAGAGTGAGTTAGTGATGTAGTGATGGAGTGATGGAGTGAGTGATGGAGTGATGGAGTGAGTGAGTGAGTGAGAGAGAGTGAGTGAGTTAGTGAGTGAGTGATGGAGTGAGTGTGTGAGTGTGTGAGTGTGTGAGTGAGTGAGTGAGTGAGTGAGTGAGTGAGTGAGTGATGGAGTGATGGAGTGATGGAGTGATGGAGTGATGGAGTGATGGAGTGAGTGAGTGAGTGAGTGAGTGAGTGAGTGAGTGAGTGAGTGAGTGAGTGAGTGAGTGAGTGAGTGAGTGAGTGAGTGAGTGAGTTAGTGAGTGAGTGATGGAGTGATGGAGTGATGGAGTGATGGAGTGATGGAGTGATGGAGTGATGGAGTGATGGAGTGAGTGAGTGAGTGAGTGAGTGAGTGAGTGAGTGAGTGAGTGAGTGAGTGAGTGAGTGAGTGAGTGAGTGAGTGAGTGAGTGTGTGAGTGAGTGAGTGAGTGAGTTAGTGATGGAGTGATGGAGTGAGTTAGTGATGGAGTGAGTGAGTGATGGAGTGAGTTAGTGATGGAGTGAGTGAGTGATGGAGTGATGGAGTGAGTGAGTGAGTTAGTGAGTGAGTGATGGAGTGAGTGTGTGAGTGAGTGAGTGAGTGAGTGAGTGAGTGATGGAGTGATGGAGTGAGTGAGTGAGTGAGTGATGGAGTGATGGAGTGAGTGAGTGAGTGAGTGAGTGAGTGAGTGAGTGATGGAGTGATGGAGTGAGTGAGTGAGTGAGTGAGTTAGTGATGGAGTGATGGAGTGAGTTAGTGAGTGAGTGATGGAGTGATGGAGTGAGTGAGTGAGTGAGTTAGTGATGGAGTGAGTGAGTTAGTGATGGAGTGATGGAGTGAGTGTCTGTGTGAGTGAGTGTGTGAGTGAGGGAGTGATTGAGTGATGGAGTGAGTGTGTGTGTGAGTGAGTGAGTGAGTGAGTGAGTGAGTTAGTGATGGAGTGAGGTAGTGATGGAGTGAGTGAGTGATGGAGTGAGTTAGTGATGTAGTGATGGAGTGAGAGTGAGTGATGGAGTGAGTGTGAGAGAGTGAGAGAGTGAGTTAGTGATGGAGTGATGGAGTGAGAGTGAGTGAGTGAGTGATGGAGTGATGGAGTGATGGAGTGATGGAGTGAGTGTGTGAGTGTGTGAGTGAGTGTGAGATAGGCTTGCCGCGATAGACGGTGTTGACGGTGTTACCGGTTTTAAGCCCCATCACCGGTGACATCACTTTCCCACCGTGACACCGCGATGTCGTGACTTTTTTAAAGTATTCGTTTTTGCTAAAATATTTATTTGATTTAATTAAAAATAATAATTATCCATTATTTAGTTCAGAAGAGAGCATACATTATTATTAAAAACTGAACTGCGCAGTGCGTGCCAAGAGCCAGTCACGTCACAGATCAGCAAGCATCAGGATTCCATTTAGCACGTGTGGAGATGAGAACGAGTCAAATTACAGAAAAGCAAGATAATGGCGGAATGTGTAATTTATTTAGGCCTGTTTTATTTTCTTATTCGTTAATAAACGTTTTATGGTTCTTATTTGTTTGGGCCCACAGTTTGACGATTTTCAGCCTATGCATGGGGTTATTTTTATTCGTTCGTTATGCTAATAAAAGTTCTGTCTATAAATAAAAGTTTTATTATCAGCGAGCCGAGTTGTTGTTTTTTGTCCATTCAAGCAATTGATGCTGAATTGCCAATTGACGCTTATTTCGAAAGTGAAAGTATAACGCGCACGCATTTAACCCCCCCGCCGCCCTGCCCCCCACGGAGACACCGGGATTACCGGTGTTGTGACACGTCGATTAACCGGTGGGAAATTTTCCTCAGCGCGGCAACCCTAGTGTGAGAGAGAGTGAGTGTGTGAGAGTGAGTGAGTTAGTGATGGAGTGAGTGTGTGAGTGAGTTAGTGATGGAGTGATGGAGTGAGAGTGAGTGATGGAGTGAGTGTGTGAGTGTGTGAGTGAGTGTGTGAGTGAGTGAGTTAGTGATAGAGTGATGGAGTGAGAGTGAGTTAGTGATGGAGTGAGTGTGAGAGTGAGTGAGTGAGTGAGTGAGTGAGTGAGTGAGTGAGTGAGTGAGTGAGTGAGTGTGTGAGTGAGTGAGTTAGTGAGTTAGTGATGGATTGAGTGTGTGAGTGAGTGATGGAGTGAGTTAGTGATGGAGTGAGTTAGTGATGGAGTGAGTGAGTTAGTGATGGAGTTAGTGTGTGAGTGAGTGAGTGAGTGAGTGAGTGAGTGAGTGAGTGAGTGATGGAGTGATGGAGTGAGTGTGTGAGTGAGTGAGTTAGTGATGGATTGAGTGTGTGAGTGAGTGATGGAGTGAGTTAGTGATGGAGTGAGTTAGTGATGGAGTGAGTGAGTTAGTGATGGAGTGAGTGAGGGAGTGATGGAGTGATGGAGTGATGGAGTGATGGAGTGATGGAGTGAGTGAGTTAGTGATGGAGTGAGTGTGAGTGAGTGAGTGAGTTAGTGAGTGAGTTAGTGATGGAGTAAGTTAGTGATGGAGTGAGTGTGTGAGTGAGTGATTGAGTGAGTGAGTGAGTGAGTGAGTTAGTGATGGAGTGAGTTAGTGAGTTAGTGAGTTAGTGATGGAGTGAGTGAGTGAGTGAGTTAGTGATGGAGTGAGTGAGTGAGTGAGTGAGTGAGTGTGAGAGTGAGTGAGTTAGTGATGGAGTGATGGAGTGAGTGTGTGAGTGAGTGAGTTAGTGATGGAGTGATGGAGTGATGGAGTGATGGAGTGAGTGAGTTAGTGATGGAGTGAGTGTGTGAGTGAGTTAGTGATGGAGTGATGGAGTGAGAGTGAGTGATGGAGTGAGTGTGTGAGTGTGTGAGTGAGTGTGTGAGTGAGTGAGTTAGTGATAGAGTGATGGAGTGAGAGTGAGTTAGTGATGGAGTGAGTGTGAGAGTGAGTGAGTGAGTGAGTGAGTGAGTGAGTGAGTGAGTGAGTGAGTGAGTGAGTGTGTGAGTGAGTGAGTTAGTGAGTTAGTGATGGATTGAGTGTGTGAGTGAGTGATGGAGTGAGTTAGTGATGGAGTGAGTTAGTGATGGAGTGAGTGAGTTAGTGATGGAGTTAGTGTGTGAGTGAGTGAGTGAGTGAGTGAGTGAGTGAGTGAGTGAGTGAGTGAGTGATGGAGTGATGGAGTGAGTGTGTGAGTGAGTGAGTTAGTGATGGATTGAGTGTGTGAGTGAGTGATGGAGTGAGTTAGTGATGGAGTGAGTTAGTGATGGAGTGAGTGAGTTAGTGATGGAGTGAGTGAGGGAGTGATGGAGTGATGGAGTGATGGAGTGATGGAGTGATGGAGTGAGTGAGTTAGTGATGGAGTGAGTGTGAGTGAGTTAGTGAGTGAGTTAGTGATGGAGTAAGTTAGTGATGGAGTGAGTGTGTGAGTGAGTGATTGAGTGAGTGAGTGAGTGAGTGAGTTAGTGATGGAGTGAGTTAGTGAGTTAGTGAGTTAGTGATGGAGTGAGTGAGTGAGTGAGTGAGTTAGTGATGGAGTGAGTGAGTGAGTGAGTGAGTGTGAGAGTGAGTGAGTTAGTGATGGAGTGATGGAGTGAGTGTGTGAGTGAGTGAGTTAGTGATGGAGTGATGGAGTGATGGAGTGATGGAGTGAGTGAGTTAGTGATGGAGTGAGTGTGAGAGTGAGTGAGTGAGTGTGTGAGTGAGTGAGTGAGTTAGTGAGTGAGTTAGTGATGGAGTAAGTTAGTGATGGAGTGAGTGTGTGAGTGAGTGATTGAGTGAGTGAGTGAGTGAGTTAGTGATGGAGTGAGTTAGTGAGTTAGTGAGTTAGTGAGTTAGTGATGGAGTGAGTGAGTGAGTGAGTTAGTGATGGAGTGAGTGAGTGAGTGAGTTAGTGATGGAGTGATGGAGTGAGTGAGTGAGTGAGTGAGTGAGTGAGTGAGTGAGTGAGTGAGTGAGTGATGGAGTGATGGAGTGAGTGTGTGAGTGAGTGAGTGAGTGATTGTGTGAGTGAGTGAGTGATGGAGTGAGTGATGGAGTGAGTGAGAGTGAGAGTGAGTGACTGAGTGTGAGTGAGTGAGTGAGTGAGTGAGTGAGTGAGTGAGTGAGTGAGTGAGTGAGTGATGGAGTGAGTGATGGAGTGAGTGTGAGAGTGAGTGAGTGATGGAGTGAGTGATGGAGTGAGTGTGAGTGAGTGATGGAGTGAGTGAGTGAGTGAGTGATGGAGTGAGTGAGTGAGTTAGTGATGGAGTGAGTGAGTGAGTGTGTGAGTGAGTGAGTTGGTGATTGGAGTGATGGAGTGATGGAGTGAGTGAGTGAGTGATGGAGTGAGTGTGTGAGTGATGGAGTGATGGAGTGAGTGTGTGAGTGATGGAGTGAGTGGTGGAGTGAGTGTGTGAGTGAGTGATGCAGTGAGTGATGGAGTGATGGAGTGAGTGTGTGTGTGAGTGATGGAGTGAGTGAGTGAGTGAGTGAGTGAGTGAGTGAGTGAGTGAGTGAGTGAGTGAGTGATGGAGTGATGGAGTGATGGAGTGATGGAGTGAGTGAGTGAGTGAGTGAGTGAGTGAGTGAGTGAGTGAGTGAGTGAGTGAGTGAGTGAGTGATGGAGTGAGTGAGTGATGGAGTGATGGAGTGAGTGAGTTAGTGATGGAGTGAGTGAGTGAGTTAGTGATGGAGTGAGTGAGTGAGTGTGTGAGTGAGTGAGTTAGTGATTGGAGTGATGGAGTGAGTGAGTGAGTGATGGAGTGAGTGTGTGAGTGAGTGATGGAGTGATGGAGTGAGTGTGTGAGTGATGGAGTGAGTGAGTGAGTGATGGAGTGAGTGAGTGATGGAGTGATGGAGTGAGTGTGTGAGTGATGGAGTGAGTGTAAGTGAGTGAGTGAGTGAGTGAGTGAGTGAGTGAGTGAGTGTGAGAGTGAGTGAGTGAGTGAGTGAGTGAGTGAGTGAGTGAGTGAGTGAGTGAGTGAGTGAGTGAGTGAGTGAGTGAGTGAGTGAGTGACTGAGTGAGTGAGTGAGTGAGTGAGTTAGTGATGGAGTGAGTGAGTGAGTTAGTGATGGAGTGATGGAGTGAGTGAGTGAGTTAGTGATTGGAGTGATGGAGTGATGGAGTGAGTGAGTGAGTGACTGAGGGAGAGTGAGTGAGTGAGTGAGTGAGTGAGTGTGTGTGAGTGAGTGAGTGAGAGTGAGTGACTGAGGGAGAGTGAGTGAGTGAAAGTGTGTGAGTGAGTGAGTGAGTGAGTGAGTGAGTGAGTGAGTGAGTGAGTGAGTGAGTGAGTGAGTGAGTGAGTGAGTGTGAGAGTGTGTGTGTGAGTGTGAGAGTGTGTGTGTGAGTGTGAGAGTGAGTGAGTGTGAGTGTGAGTGTGTGAGTGTGAGTGTGAGTGTGAGAGTGAGTGTGTGAGTGTGTGAGTGAGTGAGTGTGTGAGTGTGTGAGTGAGTGAGTGAGTGAGTGTGTGAGTGAGTGTGTGTGTGAGTGTGTGAGTGTGTGAGTGAGTGAGTGTGAGTGTGTGTGAGTGTGAGTGTGTGAGTGAGTGTGTGTGTGTGTGTGTGAGTGTGAGTGTGTGTGTTGCTCAGAAACACAAAACAGTTGTGGTGTGGATTTTTTTTTGGAACTCTTTCTGTTGCCTAAAATGTAAGTTTTTTAATATTAACTTTTTATTTATTGAATGCTTGTATACAATCAATATTGTGTTTGTAACTGTGCTCATATTCGTGAAAACGGCTCTCTTTATCTTGTGATATTGCAAACAAGATCTCATACAAGTACTTTTTTTTTTTTTTTTATCATATCTTGAATTTTGAGGGCATTTATATTAATTTTAGTGACATTTTTTGACACCATCCCTCATTGACTTCTGACCCGGCACAAAATAAATCAATTAAGAAATAAGTTAGTGATGTTTTACATTCAATCACAGTAGTGATGTTTGCAAATAAATCTGACAGTTTAGTGATTTATATTATATAGACATTATATATTTAATAATTGCAGCTATAATTCTGCGGAATAAAGAGAATTATTGGCAATTAGTAAAGATTAACTAAGATTAATAAATGCTTTAGAAGTATTTTCCATTGTTAGTTCATGCTAATTTCCACATTTAAAGCGTTTCATGTTGACGTGTGAAGACGAACACGAGCCGTCATCACAGTGTGGCTGGGCGTTACATGTGACCTTTGACCTCTGACATGTGACCCTTTACTTTTCTTTACAAATTCTCTCAAATTTGAGAGGATGTTGTCATGGCGATGATGTGTGTTTGGGAAAATACCAAAAGATCATTAGAACAGGGATTTGTT